>NC_134356.1:37483321-37783321 GCF_048569485.1 Anomaloglossus baeobatrachus | reverse complement strand
CCCGGCCTCTCTGGACAGGAGCGTAGAAGGTGTGTGCCCTCTCCGCAGTAGAAGCAGAGGCCCTTGGCGAGCCGTTCTGCTCGGCGTTGTTCGGACTGCCGCAAACGGTCAATCTGCATGGGCTCGTGGACAGAGACACCAGACGACGTTGACTGAAGTACAGCGGGCTTCTGCGGAGGAGAGGAATGCCGTATCGGACGTCTCTCACGGGACACCTCTTTGGATCGTTCCTGGAATCTGAGGTCCACGCGGGTGGCTAGTGCGATCAGGGCATCCAGAGTAGAAGGAACATCGCGGCCTGCCAGCTCGTCCTTAATACGACTGGAGAGTCCTTCCCAGAAGGCGGCGGTGAGGGCTTCATTGTTCCACCCCAATTCTGAGGCCAAAGTGCGGAAGCGGATGGCATACTGCCCCACCGTCATGGTCCCCTGACGTAGCCTGAGGAGTGATGAGGCGGATGCGGCAGCACGTCCGGGTTCGTCAAAGGTGGTTCTAAACGCCTGCAGGAAGTCCTGAATGTTAGTGGTTACAGGGTCCTCCTTTTCCCACAAGGGGATCATCCAGGCCAGTGCCTCACCCTCTAGATGGGACATCACAAACGCCACCTTGGCTTGGTCGGAGGCAAACAGGTGCGGAAGCAGCTTGAAATGGAGGGAGCACTGGTTTAAGAATCCTCGGCAGGTCTTGGGATCTCCGGCATATCGGGGTAGAGAGGCCAAGCGGAGTTTAGAAGCTTCCGAGGGAGCCGCTACGGGAACCGTGACCGTGGACTGTGCAGTGGTAACCTGAGATGCCAGGGACGTGGCAGTTGCTTGCAGCGTGTTCAGGCGGGTATCCACCGAGGTCATGAAGGCCAGCATGCGGGACTGAGTCTCGCGCTGTCGTCCGAGTTCCTGCTGCAAGTTGCCCAGCTGGGCCGCTAGTGCATCGGCGGGATCCATGGCCTGTTCTTACTGTTAGGGCCAGGTGGACGGGCAGACCCAGGAGGTGGATCCACTGGGCTGAACACCTCACCGAAGGCAAGGTGTCCGGTAGCCGGAGCACTACAGGTAGCAGGACAGTCCGTTCAAAGGGGTGGAGTGTAGAAGTCCCTGGGGCCACGGAGTCACTGAAGGTAGTCCGGGTGACGGAGCTCAGGTTCGGAGGCCGAGATGTTGTCAGGCAGAGTCCGGAACCGACGGAGCGAGAAGACGGGTCACCACAGGGATCAGAGATGGTATGTACTGACGGGATGGCGGGCAGTCACCGTTCGGGGTTCGGGAATCGTCAGGACCGGATGGCGAGGCAGGAGCGGCTCTAGGAGAGAGATAGGTAAGTATACCAGAAGACACAAGGAGACCTGACTCCTAGCTTAGCAAAACACGAAGAACAGGCCCCGCCCACTTGGAAAGGATCCCCCTATATACCCAGTACCTGATCTTTCAATATCCTGTTGGAGGACACTGGCCCTTTAAGAAAGGGTCAATGACCGCGCGCGCGCCCTAATGCGCATGCGCGAGGCCCGGGTGCCAGAAGCCAGGGCAGGGAGCGGTGAACAGGAGGCAGGAGAGCCGGGCTGGAACAAAGCTGCCGACGGGCGCCGGGAGCGGGGACCGGGCCGCCTGGGGACCGCAGGTGATGGGGCCTGGAGGCTGTGGAGTGGGGGACGCCTGACAGAGGAGCCGGGGAGCGAGGCAGGGAAGCCGGGGAGCGTGGCAGGGGAGCGTGACAGGGGACCCGGGGAGCGTGACAGATAGATGCAACTGGTACGGCAGGTACTAGGATACAGACTGGTGTTAGCAATACAGCGGAAGCAGCAGCGCATGAGTAAGGGACCTGACAACTAGCAACATGTCTCTAAGATTAGACCACGTTACCCAGGCACCTTCCATAAGGTGAGAATGCCTTAAAAACCTAGTGCCTCTCAGCCATAGGCTGTAAAACACTTTCGGGTTAGGGTGCACTGGTCCTTTAAGAATAGGTGTGCGCATGCCCTAAGAGTGTTCCCAGGAGACCTGTCTAGAGTGCGCAAACAGTTACGAGTGATACATCGGGCACGGTTGGTATGGATAGGTGCAGCTGGTACGGCAGGAACTGTGATACAGACTGGTGTTAGCAATACAGCGGAAGCAGCAGCAGATGGGTAAGGGACCTGACAACTAGCAACACATCTCTAAGATTAGACCACGTTATCCAGGCACCTTCTATAAGGTGATGATGCCTTAAATACCTAGTGCCTCTCAGCCATAGGCTGAGAGACACTTCCGGGTTAGGGTGCACTGCCCCTTTTAAAATAGGTGTGCGCACGCCTTAAGAGTGTTCCCAGGAGACCTGCCTGGAGTGTGAAAGCCCCAGGAGCCGGTGGAAGGGAATGAGGACACAGAAGACACCGTTGAGTGGCCGGGAGGGGGAGTGTGATGGCGTCCCCACCAGGAAAGAGGGGCAGGATAGGGCAGGGACGCCGGTAACCAACAGGACTATATTGGCCCCACTTATGGGTGCCATATAGATGGATTGAGATATATTAGTACTATAGGGACATTATTACATCATTACATCCATACATGTTCTGAAGGCGCCATCGTTGGAGTTTTTCGGACAGTGGAGAAGTCTCCATAAATAAACATTAAAGCACAAGTCGCTATGTTCTGTAACCGGATCTGCCAAGGTGCCTCAACCTGTGTTGTGACTACATGGCGGTAATCTAAGAAGCGGAATCAGACACAAGGATGAATGTGAAGGGTTTACATACCTCACTAACGCTATGGAGTATGATGTTTACGAGAGGACCACACACCGCTCTTCCTCTACGTCTACCCCAAGCCTCGTATCATAAGGAACTCTTTATAGCCCTTCATGTAGCACTTAATAAACCTGCCACACGCCAAGTAGTCCTGTAATGATAATCTCCTGCTGATTAAACAGTGATTTTATCAAAACTACACTAAGCAGCCCAGTAAGTGACACATCGCTGGAATCAGGATCTCTTTCCCTACGTTATGATGACAAAAACCTGGTGACAGATTCCTTTTAATGTGTTTTCTCTTTTCTGGTTGCAGGGAGGTGATTATATAGGATAGTGGCATTAGGAGGTAAGTGTATATAGCAACAGACTACACTGTCTTTAATGAAGAAGGAGGGGAGCTGAGGTTTTTTTTGGCCACACATAATAAATAAATGAATAGAGGGTGCAACTATAGTAATGCAAAATATGTATTAAGAAAAGTTACAACAAGAACCCTTGGAAGTCTTCGAATATAATCTGAGTATGTAATTGAGCACACTATGTAACAGCCATATATAATGGGGTCTATATTGACTTCTCCATCTAGTTATGAATTTGATTATTTTGTCTTTCTTCTTTACATTAGCAAGATATCTTTGTTCATATTGTGCCCTGGTGTATGTGGGGGGGTTTTCCCTTGTGGCCCCCCATACATCTAATATGTTCACATACTCCTCCCTATCCACTTTTGAGAATTATGGGTCTATAGGTGTAAAATACTGTAATGGGTATCTATACATCTCAGTATATGTACATGTATATCTTTCTGATTGATTAAATTACTGTCCCAATTATTATATGCATTGTTTATGCCCTTTGGAGATGGATTATATATGAATTTCTAATATGAGTGATGAATTGATGTTCTGAACACCCTTTCTATATCTGCCCATAAGCTTGCCCATATCCAAGATGGCCGCGCGTGCTCACGCATGCCCAGTGCTGCCCGCGATCTCGCGCGCACTGAGGAGCTCCGTTCCGACGAGAGGTGTATTCCCCCTTGTGGATGTCACTTCCGCCGGGGAGACCCGGAAGTGACGCGCGGGCCGCGGACATTGCCACTGCGCATGCGGCGCTAAAACGGCGGTAATTATGAACATCATTTTGGTGACTATATAAAGTGAGGCTCACCATACAGGACCACATGGCCCCCCTGAGGAAGCATTGCGAAACGCGTCGGGGCTTCCCTCTCTCCCCACAGGACTCTCAATCCAGCAGCGGCACTTGCGCTTTATTTATGGGTAAGCTTTGTCCCTTTGATTTATAGGGCTGGGAAAAATTCTCCCTTCCACATGGACCTTCTTTGGGCTTTCTATATGGATATCTTTGTGTATGTTTTTTGGCCAGCCACTACATACATGGGGACATGCTATATACCCTTATACTATTACATGCTGCTGAGGTCCCAAGTAGGGAATACTTTGATTCTCAATCTCCATTCACTTCATGTATGTTTTACTATTGTCTTATGAAATATGATAGTGCTTCTTGTTGTAACTTTTCTTAATAAATATTTTGCATTACTATAGTTGCACCCTCTATTCATTTATTTATTATGTGTGGCCAAAAAAGACTCAGCTCCCCTCCTTCTTCATACAACTCTATTCTGAGTGGCCCTTTACATATCATTGAATATCCATTTTTGATCCTTTTTTTCTGCCTAATAGACTACACTGTCTTTAGTCAAACAGTAAAATAATTCCAAATCTTGTAACCAAAATGACAAACCACCATATGTTTGAGCCCAACTACCATGTAGTGACCTGGACAGATGGCGCCGGTTGGTGATTTGGCTCCTTTATTTTGTGTGATAGAACATTTGCTTAATATTTGCAATGCACAGCGAGTCCACTGTAAGCAATCGGCGGGAAGACAATGACAATTATATATTAGATAATCATTACTAAAAGTAAAAATGCACCAAAAAATTACAAAGAATGAGAAAGCATGATATGCAAAAGTATTCATCCCCCCTTTCACTTCTGATGCCTCCTTTTTTTTACAATGGTTAATGATATATTATTAGCAAAAAGGGAATCTAGATTATCACATAACACGGTTTTTCTATGATTTAGACATTTGTTATATTTGGCAAAAAAAAAAAGGCAACACCTAGGTGAAAAAACGTTACCGGCCCTTTAAAATGTAACTGTCATTTTAGGAGTACTTACAGTAGAATGTCTGTGTTGGCCTCTAGCTCCTCCCCCTCCATAGAATCTTATAAGAACCAACTGTCCTGTCCTATCTCAGTAATGTCTGTGTCGGCCTCTAGCTCCTCCCCTCTCCATAGAATCTTATAAGCACCAACTGTCTTCTTCTATCTCAGTAATGTCTGTGTCAGCTTCGTCTAGATTCTCCACACTCCATAGAATATTATAAGAACCAACTGTCCTGTCCTATCTCAGTAATGTCAGTGTCAGACTCTAGCTCCTCCCCTCTCCATAGAATCTTATAAGCACCAACTACCATCTCCTATCTCAATAATGTCTGTGTCAGCCTCTAGCTCCTCCCCCTCCATAGAATCTTATAAGCAGCCACTGCCATCTCCTATCTCAGTAATATCTGTGTCAGCCTCTAGCTCCTCCCCCTCTCCATAGAATCTTATAAGCAGCCACTGTCATCTCCTATCTCAGTAATGTCTGTGTTGGCCTCTAGCTCCTCCCTCCTCCATAGAATCTTATAAGCACCAACTGTCATCTCCTATCTCAGTAATGTCAGTGTCGGCCTCTTGCTCCTCCTACTGTAAAATCTATCATATATCTTTCTATCTATCTTTGCACATAAAACCCCCCATAATTTCAGTTATCTTGCATGTTTTTTCAGTACGTGTCACACGGATAACACATAGGTGACCCATTGATGGCGACACGGATTATCAAAACAGACGTGTGAAGGCAGCCTTAACTAGATCCCACGGTAGCTTGTGTATGGAGTTGGAACATCACAGCGCTGTGTAGTGGCCATTCTCAGGTACTGCATTTCAGATCCTATTGAAGAGTCAGCACTACCTTAGAGCAGCTATTACACAGTGTATATGTGGAGCCCCATTACCTTCAGGTCGCCTCAGGGTCTTCAGGGTCTCTACGTGCTGGGATTCTTCTGGCAACAGGCAGGTCAGGTTAACTTCAATGGCAATCGTGATGCCACCCTCGGTAATTGCGGTCAGGGGGTGACCGCCACTGCAGTTTAGGAGACACCTGGGACTGATGGTAGGTGCAGCTAGATGTTGTGGCCTCCCGAGAGTGAGGCTGGCCCCAGGGCCCAGTGTAAGTGTGTAGTACCTCAGGTCACAGAAGAACTCACACACAGGCAGCAATGTCTTTCAGAGTTTTTACTCACTTTCAGATGGTAGCTGTGAGTCAACCTGGGCAATGCTATGGTGAACCAGGTGGAACCAGGTATCCCTTCGGCTGATGTAGGGGTGACTGCTGACTCGTCTTCCTAGCCCTTCTTGTTTGGGGTGAATACTTACTTGTAGTATTGCGGGGATCACCCAGGGAAGTCGCTACTGCCGTTCTCCCCTTTCTGGCCCATTTGCTGGCAGCGTGGACCAAGGTTAAGATGGCTCCAGGCTCAATCCTCCTTATGGGCCCCCTCGTTGCTGCTGATGCTGCGGACTCTGTGTGGTTCGGTGAGGTACATACAGTACCCTCACCAGCAGGTTTAGCAGGCCGAGTAAATGGGTTCCTGCTCCGAGGACCTGTTTCCCCGTGCGGGCCTGGTCTACCGGTAGTCCCCTTACTCAGCCACCTCTTCACTAGGTGGATTTCAGGCAGCACCACTGGGTAGCCGCTCTCCCCCGCCAGCAGCCACTACAGGTGCAGGGTCTGACAGGGTCCTGCTCCTGTGCTCTACACCTCAGACACGGCTGCTCCACTCCTACTCCTTCAGCTGCCACTGCACAACTCCTCTGTCTCCAGTCCCAGTACCCACCACTAGCTGGGATGTGAGGGCCATGCCCCCTCCCTGGGTCTGCCCACGGGTCCCCTCTAATCTGTGTATGTTCCTGGTTACTAAGTGTATGTGTGTCCACACCCTAGTCAGCCTTTGGGATTACCTTTTTGTACTGACACAGCATGGGTGCAGTACTCAGTGGCGCCTGAACAGGTCAGGGGCGCCACATATAGAGCTGTGATGTTCTGACTGTGTGCACTGTGAATTTCTGGCACCTGCAAGTTGCAATTGATTGGTGCTAGTACCAGGTGCTGGCCCCTTTCTGAACAGATATAGATTACCTACACTGGTGAGCAAAAGGGTAACAATGGTAACAACAGTGTTTTGGTTTTCAGTCTCCATATCTCTCCATCCACTACAGCTGTGAATTGTGAGATGACCTTCATTTTATAGACAATCATCTTGGCTATCTCATATATAAATTTGACTCGCAGCTATTTAGCATATGATTAGTTATGCAGATTCTTCTCATGTGACTGCATTGCTACTGTTTTGCTCCTTTTTCTTCCTATATACTACAAATCACAACCTGTTCTCACATTCCCTAATAGCTCAGTGTGGTATTAGCTTGATTTCCAAGTGAAAGGTCGCTGGATTGAATCAAGGAGAAGCCATGAAGGAAATTTCCCAAGAAAAGGGAAACCGCATCATCCAGCTCATCGATTGTGGTCTCTCGGCAAAGAAAATTGCTAAACTTCATCATGTGAGGCCATGACAGCTGAAAGAATAAGAAATGACGTCCGTCCATCCATTCAAAAGCCAAGAGGTGAGGTCCAGGAATAATATCAGAGTTAACAAGTCGCTCCTCACAAGGGCGATCAGTTCTGGGGTGACAAACACAGCAGTGGAGGCGGCTCGTATGCTTCTGTCGGGGGCAGGGACCAGCTTCCCCGTCGCGGGGGCTGCTCGGGGGAGATCACGCTCGGATCCGGTGCCTTCTCCTCGGTGGCTCGAATGGGCCGGACCTGGGTCTCGAGCTACGCTCCTCGCCCTTGAGTGAAAAGGGGAGTTGGATGGTGGGGGATACATATATATATAGAGTTCGTGACGCCACCCACGGGTTGTGGTGATGGTGGGCACCACCGCTGCTAGTGACGGGGTTCCCGGGAGCGATGGCGGGGAGCAGCTAGGTGTTGACCCCTCCGTGGGTAGGGGCTGTTGATCCTGGGGGCTGGTAGGAGGGGTGAAGATTCCGCAGGATGGGTTTTGGCAGGGTGCCAGGTTGCGGTGCAGCGCGGTGCCGGACGGCACAGGTGTACTCACTCAGACACAGATGGACAGAGTCTCTGGTAAACCAAACGGCTGGATGGACGGGGCCCGCAGCCGGCTGCGGTGTTCTCCGTTGATGGGTTGATGGTGGCTGTCGTCTCCCTGCACCTATGTTTTGTATGTTGACTCCAATGCCTGGGCACCGGTAGTCCGCTCCCTGACGTATACGTGCCGGAGGAGCCCGTTTTCCTGCAGACGCTGGCCCTGTGGATCTCTGGCCCTTGGCGGTGGCACTTATCTGGAACGGTTGGGCTTTTGCCTTCACTCGGGACTTGGTTGGGAATGAAACCCTGAGGTCCAGACCGCAATCAGTAAATTTGACTAAAGGTTGGCTTCGAGCCTAGTCGGGGTCTGAGTACCCTGCCTGGTGCTTGGCTCCAATTGTCTCCCCGGTTCAGTACCGGCGGGCCACCGCCCGACCCCGGTCCTAAGGTTCCGCTGACCTTCACCAACTCCTGCAGACGGCCACCACCGTCTGCCGACCTTGCTGGAAGTGCCTGGGCTCCGACCCAGACACCGACAGTTTCTCTCCTCTCACTCTACTGCCCACAACGGGACTCTCCAACTAACTGTGTTTTTCCCGCCTCCAGGTCTGTGAACTCCTCGGTGGGCGGGGCCAACCACCTGGCTCCGCCCCACCTGGTGTGAACATCAACCCAGGAGGGTGGCAACAAGGGTTTAATGTGTGGCTGGTGTGTCCTGTCCAGGGAAGGGGTGTGTGGTGTTGTGTCTGTGACTACCTGGCTAGGACAGGGCGTCAAACTTCATAATAGTGACATCACAGACATCCATGCAAGCACCAAGCGACGCACGTTACAGAAGTCTGGAATGGTGGCCGGAAAATTAAATATCCTCATAAGAAGCATCGGCTCAAGTTTACAAAGAAGTATAAAACGTAGAAGATTGGAAATGGGTGATTTGGAGCGATGAGATGAAAGTCAATAGACGGCTCTGATGGGGGCAAATGGTCTGGAAGAAACAAGGGAAAAAGGGGCTAACGGATCGAGAAACTGAAGGAACTGTCAAGTTTGATGGAGGAAGCCTGATGATATCGGGGAGCTTCACAGCCAAAGCTGTCGGATATTTGACCAGGATCGATGGTGACCTCAATGCTGAGCTATATGTGAGGATCCTACAAGACGAGTTACTTCATACACCTGAGTACTATGGGTGTGAAAAGGACGACATAGTGTCCAGCAGGACAACAACCTGAAGCATACGCCGAGATTGGAGAAGAAATGGGTCAATGGCAATGAAGTAGAGGAGCTGGATTGTCTCCACAGCCTTCAGACCTCAACCCAATTGTGGGTAGAGAGGAAGAAAAATCTGTATACATCCCCAAGTGAGCGACCAGTATACACCAACATTGGGAACATGGAGAAGAGACCTGGGATCAGATTTTGGTTGAGACATGCTTGAATCTGATGGAGAACCCACAAGGATTCAGGAGGAATGAAAGCTAAAGGATATTTGCAAAATACTAATAAAATACTAAAAATTAAAATGTAGATTTTTAGGAGCAAAACGGTAACAATGCAGTGACTTCATAAGAATCTGCATAACTAATCATATGCTAAATAGTATAAGGTCAAATTTATATATCAGAGCCAAGATGATTGTCTATAAAATGAAGGTCGTCTCATGATCAAAGCTGTGGTGGATGGTGAGATATGGAGCCTGAAAGTCAAATATTCAAAACATTGTTATC
The DNA here is from genome assembly GCF_048569485.1 of Anomaloglossus baeobatrachus. Lineage (NCBI taxonomy): Eukaryota > Metazoa > Chordata > Amphibia > Anura > Aromobatidae > Anomaloglossus > Anomaloglossus baeobatrachus. The sequence continues at coordinate 37,773,626 of NC_134356.1, read as the reverse complement.
CTTTTGCACATTGGTGTATGACATCATAGTAAAAGCTATTTTAACCTCTTACCTTCATTGGACATACTGGGTACAGCCTAGATAATGTTAGTGTAATCCCTACCAGCTGCTGCAGTAAGCTAGCGGTGATCCGCACACATGTCTACTGATTTGAACAGCAGACATGTGCAGCTGACAGGCGCAGGTGGATCTGTGATCCACCCACGCCTATTAACTCTTTAGATGTAAATGGTCACAGTGAGGAAATCGCCTTTCCCCATCGCCATCGGAGGCGCCGTGACGTGATCACGGGGAGCCGATGATTGCCATGGAAGGGACGGGTGATGTGTGACTCCTGTTGCTATCATGACTCACTGCCTGTTACTGCTGGCAGAGTAACAGGAGAGCAGCATTTCAGCTGAGCTGTGCAGCTCTGATCAACAGAAATGAATTAGTGATCAGATTGCTGAACCTTAAAGCCCACTAGGGGCTATGTTAATAAAATTAACAAAAAAAAGTTAAAAAAAATTGTTTTTAAAAAAAATCTAAAAGTTGAAATCACCCTTCATTCGCCCCATTGAAAATTAAAAAAATATACACATATTTGGTATTGCTGCATTCAGAAATGCCCAAACAATGAAAATATAAAATAAATGGCGTAGCGGCAAAAAAAAAAAATCCAACCGCCTAAGTTACGTTTTTTGGTCATTGCAAATTTTACGCAAAATGCAATAACAGGCGATCAAAACATAGTATCTGCACAAAAATCGTTCAGTTAAAAACGTCAGCTCGAGACCCAAAAAATAAGCTAACACTGCCCCCCATATTCCAAAAAATGAGAACTCTACAGATTGCGGAAAATGGTGCAAAAAGTGTGCCACTTTTTTTGGACAAACCTATAAAAAAAAATGTATCCCCTTAGATAAAAGTAAACCTATACATGTTTGGTGTCTGCGAACTCGTACTGACCTGAGCCATCATACGGACACATCAGTTTTATCATATAGTGACTACGGTGAATGAAATACCCCAAAAACAATCGTGCAATCGCATTCTTTTTGCAATTTTTCCACACTTGGAATTTCTTTGCCATTTTCTAGTACACTATGTCACGAAACGTGGGGTAGGAAGCGGAATTTACACCCCTCCTTTCTACCACCCGACAGACTGAGCATGTGACGCACTCTCTAGCGCCCCTCTTATAGTCAGGCCAATTATGGAATTGCCTGACAATAAGCAAGGAGGCCGCTATTCTACTATGCCGATGATTGAAGGCTTCCCGGTGAGAGTAAGGTATATATTCCCCCGACCTCAGCAGACAGAATATATCTAAACCTCACTGGTCGCCCCACAATGATCCTTGGCATAAACTCGCTGCCACCAATCGATTACGATAACTATTACGCCGAGCTCACAGACGTGGAGTTTAGGATCGAGATAACAGAACAGCCCAAGATTAAATTATATTTTAATCGGCCTAAGGCACACTAGAAACTACAATATATACAATATGGAATTTACAGAATATATATATATAGGTTAGAGTACATTTACAAGTACGTTATGGATCACAAGCAGGCATACAGATCAAGCAGTTACCTTATGTGTCTGGCCACAGGGGGGCACCGTTCAACCAGGGTTCCAGGGACTTTCTCACAGGTGTATAGTACACATGGCCCCCAAGCAAAGACAAACCAAAACCTGGCCACATTGCCTTTATCAAACTGGCTATAATCCATGTCCCCTCCTAAATAGTGACCTCACAGGGGAGGACTGCCCCACCCCTGGCTTGAGTCTAAAATAATATCCCAAAGTGATTATTGGCCATAACGTTGTCTGGGAATGTCATAGGCGGACGCCAATGCTCTCATTTTTACAGTTATGATTTTACCTTCACAATGATAGGACACATGGTTAAGGCCACGTCACACTAAGCATCATCGCTAGCAATATCGCTGCTAAGGAACAACTTTTGTGACGTAGCAGTGATGTTGCTAGCGATGTTGCTGTGTGTGACATCCAGCAACAACCTGGCCCCTGCTGTGAGGTCGTTGGTTGTTGCTGAATGTCCTGGGTCATTTTTTAGTTGTTGCTCTCTCGCTGTGAAGCACACATCGCTGTGTGTGACAGTGAGAGAGCAACAACTAAATGTGCAGGCAGCAGGAGCCGGCTTCTGCGGACGCTGGTAACCACGGTAAACATCGGGTAACCAAGAAGCCCTTACCTTGGTTACCCGATATTTACCTTCATTACCAGCGTCCGCCGCTCTCAGCTGTCAGTGCTCTCTGCACACGTAGCCGGACTACACATCGGGTAATTAACCCGATGTGTACTGTGGCTAGGAGTGCAGGGAACAGGGAGCCGGCACTGGCAGTGTGAGAGCGGCGGACGCTGGTAACGAAGGTAAATATAGGGTAACCAAGGTAAGGGCTTCTTGGTTACCCGATATTTACCGTGGTTACCAGCGTCCGCAGAAGCCAGCTCCTGCTGACTGCACACGTAGCAGAGTACACATCGGGTAATTAACCCGATGTGTACTGTGGCTAGGTGTGCAGGGAGCCAGCGCTAAGCGGTGTGCGCTGGTAACCAAGGTAAATATCGGGTTGGTTACCCGATATTTACCTTAATTACCAAGCGCAGCATCGCTTCCACGCGGCGCTGCTGGCTGGGGGCTGGTCACTGGTTGCTGGTGAGATCTGCCTGTGTGACAGCTCACCAGCAACCCGTGTAGCGATGCTCCAGCGATCCCTGCCAGGTCAGGTTGCTGGTGGGATCGCTGGAGCGTCGCTTAGTGTGACATCTCACCAGCGACCTCCAAGCAACTTACCAGCGATCCCTATCAGGTTGTATCATAGTTGGGATCGCTGGTAAGTTGTTTAGTGTGACTGGGCCTTTAGTCTGCTGGTGCCCCACTGGCCCATATCAAGTTTGGGCTACCTACGGAGGTCCCGCACCTATATAAAATATGTGCTAGAATCGTCAGCATGCCGGGATGCGATATTTTTGCTTGACATGTTTATAGGAAGCACGGCTCATGAGATATTAAACATTTATTCCTGGTGCCTGTCTGTCTCAGGTGTTCAGGATGCGTGTAATTAGTCTGTGACTTCTTCTACAGCGTCACAGAGGGGGGTCTTCCTTTCCCTTTGTGTTCTCAAGGTGTGGCGCCCCTGACCTGGTCAGGCACCACTGAGTACTGCACCCATGCTGGGGACAGTACAAAACAGGTAATCCAGAAGGCTGACCGAGGTGTGACTACACAGGCGCATAGTGATCAGGTCTCACACATGTACCTTTGAGAGGACCCCTGGGGATCCCAGGAGGGGGCGAAGCCTCCATCTCCACCCGAGGGGTGGAGGGGGCGAAGCCTCCATCTCCACTCAAGGGGTGTGGTAGAGAGCCTGGTTGCTAGGTGGCGTAGGCAAGAACAGGAGAGGAGGAGTAGTGAGCCGGTTTAGTGTGCAGTCCAGGGAGAGCAGACGTCAGGAGCAGACCCCTGGGGCTGTGGCAGTCTAACAGCGTCCGCGCAGTGACTACCGACGGGGAAGAACGGTCACCTAGTAGTGCTACCCGAAATCCATCTTCAGCTAAAGAGAGAGCAACGGAGTGGGAAGTAAGGAGACTGCTAGGGAGTTACCAGGCCCAAACGGGTAGCAGGTCCCAGTGCAGGGATAGATCCACCTTTCCTTGCCAAACCTGCATGAGGGGGCACTTTACACCCCCAAGACCACACTACAGAGTCCGCAGCCACGTCGCCACAGTTAGGGCCCATAGTTCACAGGAGGCAAGCAGCCGGAGTGTCCTGGTCCAGGCTACAAGCAAACGGGCCAAAACGAAGGGGAGAGAGGCTTCAGCAACTTCCCTGGGTGACCCCCATAGGGACTAAAAGTCGGGGTTACCCCAAAACGCAAAGGGCTAAGGAAGGCGAGTCGGTAGCCACCCTCATCAGTCAGCCTGAAGGATACCTGGTTCCAGCCTGGTTCATCCCAGCTACGCCCGGGTGACTCACCCTGCCATCAACAGTGAGTAAAACCCCTGAAAGACATTCTGCTTGTGTTGAGTTATTCTGCGCCTTGTGGTTCCACACACCTACACAGGGCCCTGGGGCTTGCCTCACTCTCAGGAGGCTATTACAACTGACTGCACCCACCATCAGCCCCAGGCGTCCCTTAATCTGCAGTGGCGGTCCCCACTGACCGCAATTCTGAGAGTGGCGTCACGACAATCCTAGATAGAAGATTTCCTACCTGTGACAGGATCCAGCTGCGTGGAGTCCCTGAAGGTAATGCACCGACACAACACTGGAGGGGCTTCACAAAGGCCTAAACAGCTCACCTAATTTCCATATCATAGGAGATTGCCTTTTGCTCACGCCACTGCTAAACAGACAATTTCCTCAAGTTCATTAGCATACTGATTGAAGCCTCTTTAGGCCTGAAGGCCCAGTCACACACAAGAGATATGGTCATACCCCTGACAAGATGTCAGCTATAGGAATATGGCTTAATAGACCGGAATATATCCCTATGTCCTCACACACTATATGTGTCGCGGGCGGAGGAGGGGACGCTGCGCTCTCCCACTGCTCGGGTCCGGCCGCTGCTGCTCGGTGGTGGCTCGAGCGGTGGGCCGGATCCCGGGGACTCGAGCGGCGCCCCTCGCCCGTGAGTGAAAAGGGGATGGGGATTAGATGGTGGGGATTTGATTATTGTCCGTGACGCCACCCACGGTTGTGGTGATATTGGTGACACCACCGCTGCTCTAGACGGGGATCCCGGGAGCGGTGACAGGGAGCAGCCTTGTTGTTAGTTCTCCCCTCCGTGGGTAGGGAGTTGGTTGTCCCGGGGCCCGGTGATGGGAGTAGGGATGGATGACAGGCGGGTTACAGGGCCTGGTGAGGTGCAGGGTCGCGGGGGCAGCGCTGTGCCGCACGGCACGGTGGTACTCACTCAGCCAATGATGAGGACACAGTTCTCGGTAAAACACATGGCTGGATGGACGGGTCCCACAGACGGCTGCGGTGCTGTTTTCTCCCGGCAGGTTGATGGTGACTGCCTTTCCCTGCACCTATGTTCTGTAACGGTTCCAATGGGTTCCCACCGGTAACCCGCTCCCCGGCTTGGATATGGGCCGGAGGAGCCTCTTTTGCCCGCAGGCTCTGGCTCTGGGAAACGGTTGCCTTGGCGGTGGCGGTGTCTCCCTCTCTTGGCTGGACTGTCGCCTTCTGTCGGGACTTGGCTGCTGGGAAACCCAGGAGGTTCCCTTCACTAACGAATTCGGCAAATTCACGGCGACTCCTAGCCTTGCCGGGGTCCGTAAGCCCCTGCCAAATGGTGCTGACTTCTCTTTGCGTACCGGTCCGGTACCGCCGAGCCACCGCCCGTCCACGGTCTTTACGGTAGGCTCCGATAGGCCACTCCTGCAGACGGTCACCACCGTCTGCCAACCTGCTGATCTGTCCAGGCCACACACCCGGACCAACTTCAGATTGCTCGACTGCTACTTCACTTCCTTCCACTTTCACCTCTCCAACTAATTTGACTCTTTTTTTTCCCGCCTCCAGGACTGTGCACTCCTCGGTGGGCGGGGCCAACCGCCTGGCCCACCCCCTGGTGTGAACATCAGCCCCTGGAGGAAGGCAACAAGGGTTTTGTGTCTGACCTCGGTGTGCCTGACCGGGAGTGTGGGGTGTGTTGGTGTTGTTATCTGTGGCCCCTGGCTTGTCCAGGGCGCCACATTCCCCCTTAGTTAAATGCAGACCGTCCGCGGGCTGCCCGTCCATCACCGGTTTTATTTTCACAACTGAAAAATAGAAAAACGGTTAACACATATTACAATTAAAATAACATCTTCCCACATCGGGAGGTACTCTTACTTAAACGTTACGGTTACGGCTTCCGCTCTCTCCCACCCAAGCAACCTGGCCCTGATGCTGCCCCTAAGCAAATAGGCAGCACCCCTTGACCCCAGTCCAGCACAAGTTGCCCGAGCGGGTTCTGTCCTTTTCAGGGGACCCACGTCCATGGGGAACCCATGAAACCCCCAGAGGATCGCCACCGGTTCCTGTGATGGCTGGGCCCCAGCCTGCTCCACTGCGGGCCCTTCCTCCAATCTGCCTCTCCGGAGGCGGTCACGGTAAAAGCCACAACAACATTATTTACATGCCACAAGTTTGTGGTTGCCCTGCTAGTTCTCAGGCTTGTTCATAAGGAGTTCCTTATGCATAATTGTAAAGGGGGTCCCAACGGGGACCAGTTGCCGGCAACGACCGGTACAAATCAGCAGCAAATCAGGTGACATTCGGTTGATCATTCACTTATCATTCGAAGAAACTTTAAACAGCACTCTGGTGGTCCCAACGGGGGACAACGACAACGGCATCCCGCTGCCATCACTCTGATTCTTCGGCTGAGGCAGACCCATCCTCCGCCACCAGCATATCAAACATGCACTGACATGCCTGCTGTGACAGGGGTGCCTGGTATCCGTTCCCACCGGTGCGCGGGGTGTAGAAAACCACTGGGTCTCCTTCATAGCAGGGACGCTCACTTGCCCCCTCAAACTCTGAGATGGGCTCGACGCCGGGTGCCGCATTCTCCGGGTCCCCGGCCCTTGGCACATCAGGCTCCACTGTTGTAGCACGGTGCAGCAGATCAGGTCGACCAACACTGGGACGCCCCATAGGTAATGGCGGGGGTGATACAAAAGCCGAGACCGGACCGGGCCCCCCAGCCGCAGTGGCCGGTCCCTGTGGGACATGGAGGCGTGGGTCACCCGTAGGCTCCATCACGCCGGCTCCCATCGCATACATCGGGACAGTCGCCACCAGCGCTTCCACCTCGCTGGTCCACTGCTCCATCATCTGGAAGATCTGATTCTGTTGACGTTGGTTGAACTCAACTACTCTGGCCCTCATCCACGCCACAGTCCCGGACTCGGGCACGGAACCCGGTGCAATCACTGCTGGGGTCTCCAACACATTTTCGTTAAGGGACCTCGGCTCCGGTGGCCTCTGGGGAAGCAGTTCAGGGCTGCCCTGGGCGTCTGCAGCCGGTCGGTCCGCTTGGGCGGACGGGCAGGGTACCGCTACCGGTTGGACAGGTAGCGGTCCTAGTGGCGGGGCGCAGCGGCTAACGCGGGTAGCGGGGGAGGCAGCAGGGTGAACGGGTGTAGGCCGGGCCCCTCAGCCGCAGTGGCCGATCCCTCGGGAATACAGGGACGTGGGTCTCTTACCCGTTCCTCCAAATCTTCCTCCACCTCGCATCTCCGCATAGCAGCCACCACGTCCGCCATGTCGGCCTACCACTTCTCCAGGAGGAGCTGCATGCGGGCCTGCAGACGATGATTCAGCGGGGCGGTCCGGTCCTCCACCCACGCCGCTGTGCCGGGCGCAGGGGTTTCGCCGCTGTTAGTTGGAGCGGACATCTTAGCAATCGTGCTCTCCAGGAACTAACAACAAGATGGCCACAGGGTCCTGGCGTCCCTGCCTTTATAGCCACGCTCACATGCGACCAGCCGCCATTTCATCCCCCTTAGTCTCTTTCCGGCTCCTCCACTACAGGGGCGGGGCTTTGGCCTTCGCGCCTCTACTACTCGAGGAGACGCTCGAGCGGGAATTCTTCGCGCCCAAGATGGCGGCTTTTCAAATTTTCCGGCCGGACACCTCTGGCGGTCACACAAGGCGCACTTTCACCAGTCGGTAGAACGGTAGGATCCTGTTCGTGACGCCAAGTTGTCGCGGGTGGAGGAGGGGACGCTGCGCTCTCCCACTGCTCGGGTCCGGCCGCTGCTGCTGCTCGGTGGTGGCTCGAGCGGTGGGCCGGATCCCGGGGACTCGAGCGGCGCTCCTCGCCCGTGAGTGAAAAGGGGATGGGGATTGGATGGTGGGTATTTGATTATTGTCCGTGACGCCACCCACGGTTGTAGTGATATTGGTGACACCACCGCTGCTCTAGACGGGGATCCCGGGAGCGGTGACAGGGAGCAGCCTTGTTGTTAGTTCTCCCCTCCGTGGGTAGGGAGTTGGTTGTCCCGGGGCCCGGTGATGGGGGTAGGGATGGATGACAGGCGGGTTACAGGGCCTGGTGAGGTGCAGGGTCGCGGGGGCAGCGCTGTGCCGCACGGCACGGTGGTACTCACTCAGCCAATGATGAGGACACAGTTCTCGGTAAAACACATGGCTGGATGGACGGGTCCCACAGACGGCTGCGGTGCTGTTTTCTCCCGGCAGGTTGATGGTGACTGCCTTTCCCTGCACCTATGTTCTGTAACGGTTCCAATGGGTTCCCACCGGTAACCCGCTCCCCGGCTTGGATATGGGCCGGAGGAGCCTCTTTTGCCCGCAGGCTCTGGCCCTGGGAAACGGTTGCCTTGGCGGTGGCGGTGTCTCCCTCTCTTGGCTGGACTGTCGCCTTCTGTCGGGACTTGGCTGCTGGGAAACCCAGGAGGTTCCCTTCACTAACGAATTCGGCAAATTCACGGCGACTCCTAGCCTTGCCGGGGTCCGTAAGTCCCTGCCAAATGGTGCTGACTTCTCTTTGCGTACCGGTCCGGTACCGCCGGGCCACCGCCCGTCCACGGTCTTTACGGTAGGCTCCGATAGGCCACTCCTGCAGACGGTCACCACCGTCTGCCAACCTGCTGATCTGTCCGGGCCACACACCCGGACCAACTTCAGATTGCTCGACTGCTACTTCACTTCCTTCCACTTTCACCTCTCCAACTAATCTGACTCTTTTCCCGCCTCCAGGACTGTGCACTCCTCGGTGGGTGGGGCCAACCACCTGGCCCACCCCCTGGTGTGAACATCAGCCCCTGGAGGAAGGCAACAAGGGTTTTGTGTCTGACCTCGGTGTGCCTGACCGGGAGTGTGGGGTGTGTTGGTGTTGTTATCTGTGGCCCCTGGCTTGTCCAGGGCGCCACATTCCCCCTTAGTTAAATGCAGACCGTCCGCGGGCTGCCCGTCCATCACCGGTTTTATTTTCACAACTGAAAAATAGAAAAACGGTTAACACATATTACAATTAAAATAACATCTTCCCACATCGGGAGGTACTCTTACTTAAACGTTACGGTTACGGCTTCCGCTCTCTCCCACCCAAGCAACCTGGCCCTGATGCTGCCCCTAAGCAAATAGGCAGCACCCCTTGACCCCAGTCCAGCACAAGTTGCCCGAGCGGGTTCTGTCCTTTTCAGGGGACCCACGTCAATGGGGAACCCATGAAACCCCCAGAGGATCGCCACCGGTTCCTGTGGTGGCTGGGCCCCAGCCTGCTCCACTGCGGGCCCTTCCTCCAATCTGCCTCTCCGGAGGCGGTCACGGTAAAAGCCACAACAACATTATTTACATGCCACAAGTTTGTGGTTGCCCTGCTAGTTCTCGGGCTTGTTCATAAGGAGTTCCTTATGCATAATTGTAAAGGGGGTCCCAACGGGGACCAGTTGCCGGCAACGACCGGTACAAATCAGCAGCAAATCAGGTGACATTCGGTTGATCATTCACTTATCATTCGAAGAAACTTTAAAGAGCACTCTGGTGGTCCCAACGGGGGACAACGACAACGGCATCCCGCTGCCATCACTCTGATTCTTCGGCTGAGGCAGACCCATCCTCCGCCACCAGCATATCAAACATGCACTGACATGCCTGCTGTGACAGGGGTGCCTGGTATCCGTTCCCACCGGTGCGCGGGGTGTAGAAAACCACTGGGTCTCCTTCATAGCAGGGACGCTCACTTGCCCCCTCAAACTCTGAGATGGGCTCGACGCCGGGTGCCGCATTCTCCGGGTCCCCGGCCCTTGGCACATCAGGCTCCACTGTTGTAGCACGGTGCAGCAGATCAGGTCGACCAACACTGGGACGCCCCGTAGGTAATGGCAGGGGCGATACAAAAGCCGAGACCGGACCGGGCCCCCCAGCCGCAGTGGCCGGTCCCTGTGGGACATGGAGGCGTGGGTCACCCGTAGGCTCCATCACGCCGGCTCCCATCGCATACATCGGGACAGTCGCCACCAGCGCTTCCACCTCGCTGGTCCACTGCTCCATCATCTGGAAGATCTGATTCTGTTGACGTTGGTTGAACTCAACTACTCTGGCCCTCATCCACGCCACAGTCCCGGGCTCGGGCACGGAACCCGGTGCAATCACTGCCGGGGCCTCCAACACATTTTCGTTAAGGGACCTCGGCTCCGGTGGCCTCTGGGGAAGCAGTTCAGGGCTGCCCTGGGCGTCTGCAGCCGGTCGGTCCGCTTGGGCGGACGGGCAGGGTACCGCTACCGGTTGGACAGGTAGCGGTCCTAGTGGCGGGGCGCAGCGGCTAACGCGGGTAGCGGGGGAGGCAGCAGGGTGAACGGGTGTAGGCCGGGCCCCTCAGCCGCAGTGGCCGATCCCTCAGGAATACAGGGACGTGGGTCTCTTACCCGTTCCTCCAAATCTTCCTCCACCTCGCATCTCCGCATAGCAGCCACCACGTCCGCCATGTCGGCCTACCACTTCTCCAGGAGGAGCTGCATGCGGGCCTGCAGACGATGATTCAGCGGGGCGGTCCGGTCCTCCACCCACGCCGCTGTGCCGGGCGCAGGGGTTTCGCCGCTGTTAGTTGGAGCGGACATCTTAGCAATCGTGCTCTCCAGGAACTAACAACAAGATGGCCACAGGGTCCTGGCGTCCCTGCCTTTATAGCCACGCTCACATGCAACCAGCCGCCATTTCATCCCCCTTAGTCTCTTTCCGGCTCCTCCTCTACAGGGGCGGGGCTTTGGCCTTCGCGCCTCTACTACTCGAGGAGACGCTCGAGCGGGAATTCTTCAAGCCCAAGATGGCGGCATTTCAAATTTTCCGGCCGGACACCTCTGGCGGTCACACAAGGCGCACTTTCACCAGTCGGTAGAACGGTAGGATCCTGTTCGTGACGCCAAGTTGTCGCGGGTGGAGGAGGGGACGCTGCGCTCTCCCACTGCTCGGGTCCGGCCGCTGCTGCTCGGTGGTGGCTCGAGCGGTGGGCCGGATCCCGGGGACTCGAGCGGCGCTCCTCGCCCGTGAGTGAAAAGGGGATGGGGATTGGATGGTGGGGATTTGATTATTGTCCGTGACGCCACCCACGGTTGTGGTGAAGTTGGTGACACCACCGCTGCTCTAGACGGGGATCCCGGGAGCGGTGACAGGGAGCAGCCTTGTTGTTAGTTCTCCCCTCCGTGGGTAGGGGGTTGGTTGTCCCGGGGCCCGGTGATGGGGGTAGGGATGGATGACAGGCGGGTTACAGGGCCTGCTGGGGTGCAGGGTCACGGGGGCAGCGCTGTGCCGCACGGCACGGTGGTACTCATTCAGCCAATGATGAGGACACAGTTCTCGGTAAAACACACGGCTGGATGCAGGGGTCCCACAGACGGCTGCGGTGTTGTTTTCTCCCGGCAGGTTGATGGTGACTGCCTTTCCCTGCACCTATGTTCTGTAACGGTTCCAATGGGTTCCCACCGGTAACCCGCTCCCTGGCTTGGATATGGGCCGGAGGAGCCCCTTTTTCCCGCAGGCTCTGGCCCTGGGAAACGGTTGCCTTGGCGGTGGAGGTGTCTCCCTCTCTTGGCTGGACTGTCGCCTTCTGTCGGGACTTGGCTGCTGGGAAACCCAGGAGGTTCCCTTCACTAACGAATTCGGCAAATTCACGGCGACTCCTAGCCTTGCCGGGGTCCGTAAGCCCCTGCCAAATGGTGCTGACTTCTCTTTGCATACCGGTCCGGTACCGCCGGGCCACCGCTCGTCCACGGTCTTTACGGTAGGCTCCGATAGGCCACTCCTGCAGACGGTCACCACCGTCTGCCAACCTTGCTGATCTGTCCGGGCCACACACCCGGACCAACTTTAGATTGCTCGACTGCTACTTCACTTCCTTCCACTTTCACCTCTCCAACTAATCTGACTCTTTTCCCGCCTCCAGGACTGTGAACTCCTCGGTGGGCGGGGCCAACCGCCTGGCCCACCCCCTGGTGTGAACATCAGCCCCTGGAGGAAGGCAACAAGGGTTTTGTGTCTGACCTCGGTGTGCCTGACCGGGAGTGTGGGGTGTGTTGGTGTTGCTCTCTGTGGCCCCTGGCTTGTCCAGGGCGCCACATATGTTAAAACTCATGGATTCATTTAAAAGTGCAGCTCATTCCACAAAAAAACAAGCCCTCATATGGCAATATTGCCGGAAAAATAAAAAAAGTTACGGCTCTCGGAAGAAGAGGAGGTGCAAAAAACAAAAATGTAAAAAACGGAAAATCGCCCGGGGGTTAGTGGGATGGAAAGTGACTACTAAATTGGGGGTGGCAAATATTGTTTGACATAACTGAATATGTAAAACTTTAATGACCGGATTCAGTATATCGGCAACTTAACCATAACAGGAGCATGCCAAGAACACCCAAAAAGGAATTTCAGAGCCGATTGCCAACTTGGCGCTGTCTTTTGCATTTTGGAATGAATCTTTCGCCCACTTTCCGGGTCACCGGTTGATGAAGAATACAGCAAAGTCATGGAATCCTCCGTGTATGTAACGCAATGCATTGGATAAACTTGCAGTCTCTGGCGTCTTATTATGAATACTGCATTGCCATCTCATTAGTTCACTAGGAGGACAGCACCGGGAGGCAGGAAATCCCTACATCATTGTTTTCTGGAGCTGTCAACCCGACGAGAGTGACAGAACTGTGAAGCCATCTGTGCACCTCACCAGGGGGGCTGGAAACCTTTTTTTTTGACAATAAGAAATACTTCTAAAAGTGAAATTAAAGGTTCCGCTCATAAAATAAACAAAAACTGAGCCAGAACGCGGGGGAAACACAAAGGATGAACCTACAGATAATAAAAGATTAACTCGAAATGCGTGTCGCTCGGAAGTCTAATTGGAAAGGGCAAAAGTTTTGGGCCTCGTGCCATGGCAGGTATTCTGTTTTGTTGAATTATTCATGTGACAGGACATGGAGATACTGCTCACACACTCCACACGGGGTTAAAAGAGTCTCGTAAACGAGCGCCAATAGGGTGAGCCATGGTGAATAGGGGTCCGTTGAAAATCGATTTCTTCTTCGCGGGATGAAAACTTCCAATAAAAAAAGAAATAAAGTTAAACTTAGCAATTCCTAATTCCAGGCATGCCATGATGATGGTGCAGGTACCATCTCGGATGGTGAGTGTAGCACTCGGTCCCGGTCATAGCGCGACATCCCTGCACGACCCCGCTCCCAGGCTCCAGCGGGGGCGCCCTCACTCTCAACTGCCCGGTCCCAGTGCGTTGTCCCCGCACGCTCCCAGGCTCTGGCAGGGGCACTCTCACTTTCACCTGCCCGGTCCCAGCGCGGTGTCCCCGCACGCTCCCATGCTCCGGCAGGGGCACCCTTACTCTCAACTGCCTCGTCCCAGTGTGGTATACCTGCACGCTCCCGCTCCCAGGCTCCGGCAGGGGTGCCCTCCCCCCTCACCTGCCCGGTCCCAGTGCGGTGTACTGGCACGCTTCCGGCTCCCAGGCTCCGGCGGGGGTGCCCTCCCTCTAACCTGCCCGGTCCCAGTGCGGTGTACCGGCACGCTTCCGGCTCCCAGGCTCCGGCAGGGGTGCCCTCCCTCTCACCTGCCTGGTCCCAGTGTGGTATCCCCGCACACTCCTGCTCCCAGGCTCTGGCGGGGGTGCCCTCCTCTCAACTGCCTGTGTCACAGGCGGTGAGGCGCTGCTGCTGCTGCTCGGTGGCTCGAGCGGTGGGCCGGATCCGGGGACTCGAGCGGCGCTCCTCGCCTGTGAGTGAAAAGGGGGTGGTATGTTTGGTGATTTAGTCCGTGACGCCACACACGGGTTGTGGTGAAGATGGGCACCACCGCTGCTGGTGACGGGGATCCCGGGAGCGATGGTAGGGAGCAGCTGGGATGTTGCTTTCCCCCTCCGTGGGTAGGGGTTGGTGGTCCCGGGGCCCGGTGGTGTGACGGGGAGGCAGGGTCAGTGAGGTGCAGGGTTGCAGGGACAGCGCGGCGCTGGATGGCACGGGTGTACTCACTCAGCAAGAGATGCACAAAGTCTCCGGTAAACCAAACGGCTGGATGGACGGGTCCCGCAGCCGGCTGCTGTGTCTCTCCACGGACAGGTGATGATGGCTGTCTCTCCCTGCACCTTTGTGTACTGTGTTGACTCCAATGGCTTCCCAACGGTAGTCCGCTCCCCGGTGTATAGATACCGGAAGAGCCCGTTTTGCCCGCAGGCGCTGGCACTTGGACTTCTAGCCGGTGGCGGTGGCTGTATGTCCTCACGGTGTGAGCGGTTGCCTTCAATCGGGACTTGGTTGTTAGGGAACCCCGAGGTTTCCTGTCACATTCGGATTTGACTGTTAACGGCGGCTCCAAGCCTGGTCGGGGTCCGATGGCCCTGTCTGGGTGTGCTTAGCTTCACTCCGTTCCCCGGTCCGGTACCGGTGGGCCACCGCCCAGCCCCGGTCCTTACGGCTCTGTGGAGTTCCACCAACTCCTGCAGACGGCCACCACCGTCTGCCAACCTTGCTCTCAGTGCCTGGGCTCCAACCCAGACATTCGCAGTACTTGACCTCTCACTTTCACCTCTTGACTCTATATCCTCCAAACTCTAACTGACTGCTTTTTCCCGCCTCCAGGCCTGTGAACTCCTCGGTGGGCAGGGCCAACCACCTGGCTCCGCCCCACCTGGTGTGGACATCAGACCCTGGAGGGAGGCAACAAGGGTTTTGTGTCTGACTAATGTAACTGTCCGGGGGTGGGGGTGTGTGTGTTGTCTGTGGCTACCTGGCTAGTCCAGGGAACCACACCTGGTCCCAGCGTAGTGTCCCAGCACGCTCCCGCTCCCAGGCTCCAGCAGGGGCACCCTCCCTCTCACCTGCCTGGCCCCATCTTGGTATGCCCACAGGCTCCTGCTCTCAGTCTCCGATGGGGTCGCTCGGCTTCTCACTTGCCCGGCAGCTCCACTCGCTCCTCTCCTGCCTCGGGGTCTGGCGCGGCCTCCTCCTGCTTCCAGACTGTGCGCAGTTCCTCTGTGCATGCACGTAGGGTGCTATTACCTGTAAGTGATCCCTGAGGTCACCTGTTATATTAAAGATATTTAAGACTACCTCCCCTTACAGGAGGCGCTTGAGCAATGT
The DNA here is from genome assembly GCF_048569485.1 of Anomaloglossus baeobatrachus. Taxonomy (NCBI): domain Eukaryota; kingdom Metazoa; phylum Chordata; class Amphibia; order Anura; family Aromobatidae; genus Anomaloglossus; species Anomaloglossus baeobatrachus. The sequence goes on along the minus strand of NC_134356.1, from coordinate 37,758,521 downwards.
TGCCTATCAGTTGGTGCATTGCTCGTTCTCAGGTCCCATTATGCTACTGTGTCTAGTTCTGACAATTGTGTCCTAGTACCAGTCTCGTGTTCCTAACCTGTGGACATATGTACCAGGATGGGCAATATATTTATCAGAAAGGGCCCAAGATGAGGGACATATATACCAGGATAGAGGTCATATATACTAGGATGGGGACATATATGCCCAGAAGGGCCAATGATGGGGGACATATATACCAGGAAAGGCCCAGAAGGTGGACACATATACCACGATGTTGGACATATGTACCAGCATGGGCAACATATATACCAGGAAAGGCCCAGGATGGGGGTCATATATACCAGGATGTGGGCATAGATACCAGGATGGGCCCAGGATGAGGGGCATATATAACAGGATGGGGGACATATATACCCAGAAGGACCAAGGGTGGGGATATATATAACACGGAGGTGGACATATAAACCAGGAAGAGTCCAGGATGGGGGATATATATCATTAAGGTTCCAGGATGGGGGAAATATATACCAGGATGGGGGACATATAAATTAGAATGGTGGACATATATAACAGGATGGGGAACATATATACCAACAAGGTCCCAGGTTGGGGGACATATACAGTCAGGGCCAGAAATATTTGGACAGTGACACAAGTTTTGTTATTTTAGCTGTTTACAAAAACATGTTCAGAAATACAATTATATATATAATATGGGCTGAAAGTGCACACTCCCAGCTGCAATATGAGAGTTTTCACATCCAAATCGGAGAAAGGGTTTAGGAATCATAGCTCTGTAATGCATAGCCTCCTCTTTTTCAAGGGACCAAAAGTAATTGGACATGGGACTCTAAGGGCTGCAATTAACTCTGAAGGCATCTCCCTCGTTAACCTGTAATCAATGAAGTAGTTAAAAGGTCTGGGGTTGATTACAGGTGTGTGGCTTTGCATTTGGAAGCTGTTGCTGTGACCAGACAACATGCGGTCGAAGGAACTCTCAATTGAGGTGAAGCAGAACATCCTGAGGCTGAAAAAAAAGAAAAAATCCATCAGAGAGATAGCAGACATGCTTGGAGTAGCAAAATCAACAGTCGGGTACATTCTGAGAAAAAAGGAATTGACTGGTGAGCTTGGGAACTCAAAAAGGCCTGGGCGTCCACGGATGACAACAGTGGTGGATGATCGCCGCATACTTTCTTTGGTGAAGAAGAACCCGTTCACAACATCAACTGAAGTCCAGAACACTCTCAGTGAAGTAGGTGTATCTGTCTCTAAGTCAACAGTAAAGAGAAGACTCCATGAAAGTAAATACAAAGGGTTCACATCTAGATGCAAACCATTCATCAATTCCAAAAATAGACAGGCCAGAGTTAAATTTGCTGAAAAACACCTCATGAAGCCAGCTCAGTTCTGGAAAAGTATTCTATGGACAGATGAGACAAAGATCAACCTGTACCAGAATGATGGGAAGAAAAAAGTTTGGAGAAGAAAGGGAACGGCACATGATCCAAGGCACACCACATCCTCTGTAAAACATGGTGGAGGCAACGTGATGGCATGGGCATGCATGGCTGTCAATGGCACTGGGTCATTTGTGTTTATTGATGACATAACAGCAGACAAGAGTAGCCGGATGAATTCTGAAGTGTACCGGGATATACTTTCAGCCCAGATTCAGCCAAATGCCGCAAAGTTGATCGGACGGCGCTTTATAGTACAGATGGACAATGACCCCAAACATACAGCCAAAGCTACCCAGGAGTTCATGAGTGCAAAAAAGTGGAACATTCTGCAATGGCCAAGTCAATCACCAGATCTTAACCCAATTGAGCATGCATTTCACTTGCTCAAATCCAGACTTAAGACGGAAAGACCCATAAACAAGCAAGACCTGAAGGCTGCGGCTGTAAAGGCCTGGCAAAGCATTAAGAAGGAGGAAACCCAGCGTTTGGTGATGTCCATGGGTTCCAGACTTAAGGCAGTGATTGCCTCCAAATGATTCGCAACAAAATATTGAAAATAAAAATATTTTGTTTGGGTTTGGTTTATTTGTCCAATTACTTTTGACCTCCTAAAATGTGGAGTGTTTGTAAAGAAATGTGACAATTCCTACGATTTCTATCAGATATTTTTGTTCAAACCTTCAAATTAAACGTTACAATCTGCACTTGAATTCTGTTGTAGAGGTTTCATTTCAAATCCAATGTGGTGGCATGCAGAGCCCAACTCGCCAAAATTGTGTCACTGTCCAAATATTTCTGGACCTAACTGTATCTCAGGATGGGGGAAATATATACCAAAATGACATATATGACATATATACCAGAATGGGGGACATATATATCACCATTGGCCCAAGATGAGGGAACACATATACCAGGATGGGGGACATATATACTAGGATGGAGGACATGTATATTAGGAAAGGCCCAGGATGGTAGACATATATACCGGGATGGTGGACATACAGTATATACCAGGATGGGGTTTTAGATACCAGGATAGGGGGATATATACCTAGATTGGCCCAGAATGGAGTATATACAGTATATACCAGGATAGCAGTGGGTTCACCGGTGGTCACACTTGGAATCATGGGAACATTTTTGTGAACTTCAGTGACCTGACTGACATCACAGCTTCTCATAGTCGGGTCCCCTATTGACCTCTATGTGTCCCAAGAGCTGCAGTGATCAGTCGCTTTTTCCATCACTGCAGCTTCTGGATGTAGCAGAGCAGGGATGGTTGTGGGAGGTCGCGTGGATTACGTCGGACCTGCAGGGGTGTTTTTTGGGTTAATAAATTGGTGAAAGATGGTGTGTTTTTATTATTATTTAAAATAAAGGATTTTTGTGTTTTGTTTTTGTTTTTTTTTACTTACAGGGTTGGTAATGGGGGGGAATTAGTTATTCGTGACGATAACACAAATAATCCCAAATATTCGAGATGAATAATCTGAGCCCGAATATTTCAGTATTCACCCATCACTACTACATCTCTACAGTAGATAACGCAGGATCCACCATTCACAATAGGTGATGTCACAGCTCACCTCCTCCTCCTTCTGTACAGTCCCTGGTTCATTTCTTTACATTCTGCAGCTGATTATATGCCGTCTGCTGCAGCTACCAGAATTACTGGTTGTGTGGTGACCAAAGCCTCAGGGTATTGCATCTCACTTAAGGTGCAGTACTCATCCCGGGTAAGGAAGAGGTTAATCGCTGGTCTTTCTCACATTCACAAACTACACACAGTTAGGTGCTTTCCCACTGGGTTTGGCCTAGGGTAGACAGGGGGGTGGCCATCACGAGACATCGGACTGTCCCGGTCACTAGGACAACCACCAGGGGGGCGGGTACCACTTGGGGAAAAGGAAGGAGCATCTTCACACTTGGGCAGTTACCCCCGGGCACAGCTTGGGGTGAAGAGCACAGTCAGGACCTCAGTCCAGGCATCACCATACACTTCTGGGAGCACTACAAGACCAGTGACTTGGAGCATACAGCTCAGCCCGGGCTTTCTACATTGACAGGGGATTCCAGGGTCTGCGGAGAGTGCAGGAAACACCCGCAGCCCGTTCCATATTCCATCCACCGACTAGAAAGGACTCACAGTGGGAAAACCGGAGGTGACCTCCAAATTATCCGTGATTGGCTGAGGCCCATCACGGCAGAAACCGGCACTCCGTGGGCAGTAAACCTTGAACCTCAAAGACTGTGTCAGTCCGTCCTTGCCGGCGCCAACGGCCACTACCACCACCATCATCCTCCCCTGGGGCCTGGCTCCACCTGTGGGGAGACAAACCATCCGAGCTGAGACACCATCCGCCCCAGAGGACAGCACCCGCAGGTGGCGTCACGAGACAACTATTCCCAACATTCTCAACCCCTTTATCCTCATCATCCGACGATCTCCCACCATCTATCACTTCATGGACACCTCGGGATCACAGAGCCGGGCAGGGCCACCCGTGACATCCCCTGACCCTTGCCGTCACCCCATGCTTCGGCGCCAACGACCACTACTACCACTATCATCATCCTCCCCTGGGGCCTGGCTCTTCCTGTGGGGAGCCGAACCATCTGAGCTGAGACACCATCCGCCCCAGAGGACAGCACCCGCAGCATCGCCAAAATCCCTCCCAACATCATCAACCCCTTTATCCTCATCATCCCACGATCTCCCACCATCTATCCCTTCGTGGACACCTCGGGGTCACGAAGCAGGGCAGGGTCACCCGTGACATCCCCTGACCCTCATCGGCCCGGTGCCGAGTGTCGCGGGCTACGCTCGGGTCCGGGGCTTCTGCTGCTGCTCGGTGGCTCGAGCGGTGGGGCTGGACCCGGGGACTCGAGCAGCGCTCCTCGCCCACGAGTGAAAAGGGGGTGGTTTGTTTGGGGAGATAGTTCGTGACGCCACCCACGGGTTGTGGTGATAATGGGCACCACCGCTGCTGGTGACGGGGATCCCGGGAGCGATGGCAGGGAGCAGCTAGGATGTTGGTTCCCCCTCCGTGGGTAGGGGTTGGTGATCCCGGGGCTCGGTGGTGAAGCGGGGAGGCAGGGTGGCTGGGGTGCAGGGTTGCAGAACGGCGCGGTGCCGGATGGCACTGTTGTACTCACTCAGACACAGATGCACAGAGTCTCTGGTAAACCAAACGGCTGGATGGACGTGTACCGCAGCCGGCTGCAGTGTTTTTGCTCTCCCCGGACAGGGTGATGGTGGCTGTCTTTCCCTGCACCTTGTTAGAATGTTCTGACTCCTGTGGTTGCCCACCGGTAGTCCGCTCCCCGGCGTATATGTACCGAAGGAGCCTGTTTTGCCCGCAGGTGCTGGCCCTTGGATCTCTAGCCTATGGCGGTGGCTTTTTATCCTCACGGTGTGGGCGGTTGCCTTCTGTCGGGTCTTGGATGTTAGGGAACCCCTGGGGTTACGGTCACTCTCGGATTTGAATGTTGTCGGCGGCTCCTAGCCTGGTCGGGGTCCAATGGCCCTGCCTTGTTGTGCTTGGTACAACTTTGCTCCCCGGCTCGGTACCGGCGGGCCACCGCCCGACCCCGGTCCTACGGTTTTTCTGACTTGTACCACCTCCTGCAGACGGCCACCACCGTCTGCCGACCTTGCTGTATGTGTCTGGGCTCCTACCCAGACACCGACAGTCTCCCCACCTCACACTTCCACTGTCTACTCAAATCTGTCTTTTTTCCTGCCTCCAGACCTGTGAAATCCTCGGTGGGTGGGGCCAACCGCCTGGCTCCGCCCCACCTGGTGTGGACATCAAGACTGGAGGGTGGCAACAAGGGTTTTGTTTGACTGATGTTAACTATCCAGGGAAGGGGGTGTGTGTGGTGTTATGTCTGTAACTACCTGGCTAGTCCAGTCCAGGGCGTCACACGAGTATTTCCCAAGGCCCCATGGGGTGCTCCAACTTGGTGTCACGAACAGGGTAACGTGCCCACAACAACGGGTACTGTGCGCCTTACAGAACTGTGTTAAAACGTATTTCTTGAAAAAGACAGTTGCCATTAAGCAGTCCGCGCGGGAAAAGAAAGGGCGTGCCATTATGGGCGGAACCCAAAAAGAGCACAAAAGCGTGGGTGGAGCCCAGAAAGAGCAGGAAGGAGAGCCCCACTGCCGGAAACCAGAAGGAAACCCTGTGCAAGGATATGTCCAGGGAGGAGGAAGCAGAGGCTGTTCCTATAGCCGTAGCAGCAGCTCCAGTGATACCATTTACCATGCTGTACCTCCCGGGAGCAGCATAGCTACTCCAGTATTCCGGGGAGGCATATACCCTGACTGACTTTAAGGACAGACTATACAGTTTATTCTGGGTGTACCCTATGACGGAGGACCAGAAACCCGCTCCTGATACCATGGACATCCTAATACCGGTTTGTTGCTGTTGTAAGCAGGTTGGACATTTCGCCAGAGGATGTTCCTTGAGTATTCAGAGCCAGAGGGCTGGGACCAGTCCTCTGGTACCACCAGCAGCCAAAAAAGAGTAAATGTTGTTTTATGCAAATGTTGATGTTTTGTTGCACTTGATCACACTGTGAACCAGTAAATGTTTAATGTTTGAAATGTTTGATTGATAATGCCTCCCCTAAAAGGGAAGATTGTTTATATGTTTTCTGCATAATAAAACTGCGGTGAACCATTGTTATTTGATTGCAACCCGGGAGTGCTGCGATTTGCTGTGGGGGTATGTGGTGCCCCTGGGGTTTCAGTCACCACAGGATATTGCATCTCACTTAAGGTGCAGTAGTCATCCCGGGTAAGGAAGAAGTTAATCGCTGGTGTTTCTCACATTTACAAACCACACAGAGTTAGGTGCTTTCCCACTGGAATTGGCCTAGGGTAGACATGGAGGTGGCCATCACGAGGCATGGGACTGTCCCGGTCACTAGGACAACCACCTGGGGGGTGGGTACCACTTGGGGAAAAGGAAGGAGCATCTTCACACTTGGGCAGTTACCCCCGGGCACAGCTTGGGGTGAAGAGCACAGTCAGGATCTCGGTCCAGGCATCACCGTACACTTCTGGGAGCACTACAAGACCAGTGGCTTGGAGTAGGCAGCTCAGCCCGGGCTCTCTACAGCGACAGGGGATTCCAGGGTCTGCGGAGAGTGCAGGAAACACCCGCAGCCTGTTCCATATTCCACCCACCGGGACTGGAGGGACCCCGACCAGAAAGGACACACAGTGGGAACACCGGTGGTGACTTTCAAATTATCCGTGGTCGGCTGAGGCCCATCATGGCAGAAACCGGCACTCCGTGGGCGGTAAACCTTGAACCTCAAAGACTGTGTCAGTCCGTCCTTGCCAGGGTCAACGGCCACTACCACCACCATTATCCTCCCCTGGTGCCTGGCTCTACCTTTGTTGAGCCGAACCATCCGAGCTGAGACACCATGCGCCCCAGAGGACCACACCCGCAGCAGCGGCTAATCCCTGGCCGCACACCACAGGTGGCGTCACGAGACAACTATTCCCAACATTCCCAACCCCTTTATCCTCATCATCTCACGATCTCCCACCATCTATCTCTTCATGGATACCTCGGGGTCATGAATCCAGGCAGGGCCACCCGTGACATCCCCTGATCTTCACCGCCAGGGTGACGAGTATTTCCCAAGGCCCTGTGCGGTGCTACAGTTGGATATAGTGAGGAAATGACGAGCTGCAGAACTAGAGCAGCAGGAGATCAGTCAGTTTGGATGATTATTTTTTTTTATAAAATTGTGACCTTTTCTTTATGTTATTTATTTATTTTATATGGCTAGATGATCCCTTTAAGGATAGAGCTCAGGGAGTCTACACAGAAGCACATTTTTCCTGAGTGTTTCAGATGCCGCTCAGCCTAATGGGTTTAGTGAAAGCAGAAGTAGTGTACAATATGTCCTAGACTTCAATATACTACTCACGGACTAGGGAATGTTATGTGCCCATGACAACCCTTATTGACAGTGGATGTCACAGCATTGGTTTGCTAATGCAGAAGAGTCCTTACTTCATATGAGACTTCTGCTGCCCCCTTCAGGTCTGACTTGTTCACTGGCACCTTCAGTAGTTTAAAAATTCTTATGTAACCGATGCCATCAGTTGCAAAGGTCTTGGGACAGCTCACTGGTTTTACCCATCATAAGCTGTTTCTTGTGTGGCTCCTTGGTAATGAGACACCATTAGATAGGCCATCAGTTGAACCAGATGATTTATGGAAATCTATGGTTCGATTTCTTTGCCTGTGTGGATTGGATGGGTTGTTACCGACATCTGATGAGAAATTCATGTCAATAGCATCTTTAGAAAGATATTTACTTAGAAAATTGGTGACGTGTTCGATACTTAATTTACCCACTGTATGTGGAAGACCACTCAATGCAATGTTAGGTACTTGTTTCAAAGAGTTTTCACTTGATATTGCTTAGTTTCACACGTTGTGTCCATGTCGTTGTGTACACTATATGGAAAAAAGTATTGGGACACACATTTTCATTACCAAATTCAAGTTTTCCCATTGTCTCATAACATATGGCCCCTCACCCGTGGTGTACAACCTTCGGACTCTTGCTGTGCCATCTGCCTTTACTAACATGTGACAGAATGGCTGTTGGTGCATAACTCACTGATACCAGTGCGTCCTGTAGTAGAAGCCACCGGGGTAATAAGTCCGTTTATGACATTTCTTCCTCTTAACTGTTTCCCCATCACCTGTGAATGATAATATTGGAAGTGAAAGGAACATCAAGAACTCAGCCACGGAGAGAAGACCACGTAGTATTACAGAATGGGGAACCGAGTGCTGAGGAGCGGAGGGCAGAAAATTCATCACGGCTCTGTTGACCCCATAACTGCAGAATCCAGACCTCCTCTGGTAACATCAGCACAAATACTGTGCCCGCCGGGAGATTCATGGCCGAGCAGCTGCAGACGTACATCACCAAGCACAATGCCGAGCAACTGCAGACGTACATCACCAAGCACAATGCCGAGCCGTACATCACCAAGCACAATGCTGAGCCGTACATCACCAAGCACAATGCCGAGCCATACATCACCAAGCACAATGCTGAGCCGTACATCACCAAGCACAATGCCGAGCCGTACATCACCAAGCACAATGCTGAGCCGTACATCACCAAGCACAATGCTGAGCCGTACATCACCAAGCACAATGCCGAGCAACTCCAGACGTACATCACCAAGCACAATGCCGAGCCGTACATCACCAAGCACAATGCTGAGCCGTACATCACCAAGCACAATACCGAGCCATACATCACCAAGCACAATGATGAGCCGTACATCACCAAGCACAATGCCGAGCCATACATCATCAAGCACAATGCTGAGCCGTACATCACCAAGCACAATGCCGAGCCGTACATCACCAAGCACAATGCTGAGCCGTACATCACCAAGCACAATATTGAGCCGTACATCAACAAGCACAATGCCGAGCCATACATCACCAAGCACAATGCCGAGCCGTACATCACCAAGCACAATGCCGAGCCGTACATCACCAAGCACAATGCCGAGCCGTACATTACCAAGCACAAAGCCGAGCCGTACATCACCAAACATAATGCCGAGCCATACATCACCAAGCACAATGCCGAGCCGTACATCACCAAGCACAATGCTGAGCCGTACATCACCAAGCACAATGCCGAGCCGTACATCACCAAGCACAATGCTGAGCCGTACATCACCAAGCACAATGCTAAGCCGTACATCACTAAGCACAATGCTGAGCCGTACATCACCAAGCACAATGCCGAGCCATACATCACCAAGCACAATGCCGAGCCGTACATCACCAAGCACAATGCCGAGCTGTACATTACCAAGCACAATGCCGAGCCGTACATCACCAAGCACAATGCTGAGCCGTACATCACCAAGCACAATATTGAGCCGTACATCAACAAGCACAATGCCGAGCCGTACATCACCAAGCACAATGCTGAGCCGTACATCACCAAGCACAATGCCGAGCCGTACATCACCAAGCACAATGCTGAGCCGTACATCACCAAGCACAATGCTAAGCCGTACATCACTAAGCACAATGCTGAGCCGTACATCACCAAGCACAATGCCGAGCCATACATCACCAAGCACAATGCCGAGCCGTACATCACCAAGCACAATGCCGAGCTGTACATTACCAAGCACAATGCCGAGCCGTACATCACCAAGCACAATGCTGAGCCGTACATCACCAAGCACAATATTGAGCCGTACATCAACAAGCACAATGCCGAGCCGTACATCACCAAGCACAATGCCGAGCCGTGCATTACCAAGCACAATGCCGAGCCGTACATTACCAAGCACAATGCTGAGCCGTACATCACCAAGCACAATGCCTAGCCGTACATCACCAAGCACAATGCTGAGCCGTACATCACCAAGCACAATGCCTAGCCATACATCACCAAGCACAATGCTGAGCCGTACATCACCAAGCACAATGCTGAGCCGTACATCACCAAGCACAATGCCTAGCCATACATCACCAAGCACAATGCTGAGCCGTACATCACCAAGCACAATGCTGAGCCGTACATCACCAAGCACAATGCCTAGCCATACATCACCAAGCACAATGCCGAGCCGTACATCACCAAGCACAATGCCGAACCATACATCACCAAGCACAATGCTGAGCCGTACATCACCAAGCACAATGCTGAGCCGTACATCACCAAGCACAATGCCTAGCCATACATCACCAAGCACAATGCTGAGCCATAAATCCCCAAGCACAATGCTGAGCCGTACATCACCAAGCACAATGCCGAGCCGTACATCACCAAGCACAATGCTGAGCCGTACATCACCAAGCACAATGCCGAGCCGTACATCACCAAGCACAATGCCGAGCCGTACATCACCAAGCACAATGCCGAGCCGTACATCACCAAGCACAATGCTGAGCCGTACATCACCAAGCACAATGCTGAGCATTGGATGGAGCGGTGTAAATCCACCACCATTGGACTGAGAATGTTACCCGCCGGACTGCATTGTGCACGCTGTACAGTTTGGTGGAGGAGGGATAATATTATGGGCTGTTATCAGGATTCGGCCTCAGCTCCTTAATTCCAATGAAGGGAAATCTTAATACTTCATTACAAGACATTGTGGACAGTTGTAGCTTGCAGCTTTGGGGGAACAGTTTGGGGAAGGCCCATTTTGGTCCTCATGACTGTGCCTAACGCACAAGGTCCATAAAGACATAGTGGGGGGGGGGGTTGGTGAGGATGAACATGATCAGCTGCACAGAGACCTCAGCTCCATCCAACATCTATAATGGAGATTGTGAGCCCGGCCTCCCCCAACATCAGGGTCTGACCTCACAAATTTTGTTTTGGATGAGCAAAAAAATCTACAGCCGCCTCGGTATAAAACCTTCCCAGAAAAGAGGGTGTAATGTGGAGGGGGGCACATACTTTTGTCTATATAGTGCATGTAAGAGGCAGAATTTCCATGCAGATGAAAAGTGAATTGGATCCTTTCTTCGCTCGCACACGACGTTTCAGCTTTCTCACCGGAGCCTTTTTCAAGTCCCAAGAAAAACATTGCGAACATTCGGGGGAATAAAGGACCCAATTCACATTTCATCCACACGGAAATGCTGCCTCCTTCTTGCTGGTGATATTCTCATACCCCGAGGCGCTGCTGCTGCTGCTGTTTGTTAACTCCATGTGCTGCAATTCAACCCTAAATCTAAAACTAAAGTGATATCCCTATAAAAAGCTTTTTTTTCATACCAGCACCACTCCTGTCCATAGATTGTGCCTAGCATTGCATCTCACATTCTTCAGTTTACGTGTGGCTGAGCTGCAATACCAGACAAAGCCTCCAGCACAAAAGTGGCGCACTTCCCAAAACCAAAAAGCAAACATTGTTTCCTAATCTCATCCATCCTGATCCCCTAACATCGTCACCTTGTATTCTTAGCCTCCTGAATTGCAATCCTCCTAGTTGTGCAATGCTACAGTCATTTTTTCTAATATACAGTGGCATGCAAAAGTTTGGGCACCCCTGGTCAAAATCTCTAAAAGGCATAAAGTTAAAGATGACACATTTGCTTTGTATTTTATGTATTTTAGGCAAAAAAAAAAAAAAATCTTTTACATTTTTTAATTAACAAAAAGGAAAATGGACCAATGCAAAAGTTTGGGCACCCTGTAGTACCTAATACTAACATCCCCTTTTGGCAAGTATCACAGCTTGTAAACATTTTTTGTAGCAGCAAATAGTCTTTCAATTCTTGTTTGAGGGATTTTCATCCATTCTTCCTTGGAGACGTCTTCCAGTTCTGTGAGATTCCTGGCTCATCTTCCAGTCCTGTGAGATTCCTGGCTCGTCTTCAAAGTTCTGTGAGATTCCTGGCTCGCCTTCCAGTCCTGTGAGATTCCTGGCTCGTCTTCCAGTTCTGTGAGATTCCTGGCTCTTCTTCCATTTCTGTGAGATTCCTGGCTCATCTTCAAGTTCTGTGAGATTCCTGGCTCGTCTTCCATTTCTGTGAGATTCCTGGCTCGTCTTCCAGTCCTGTGAGATTCCTGGCTCGTCTTCCAGCTCTGTGAGATTCCTGGCTCGTCTTCCACTTCTGTGAGATTTGTGACTCGTCTTCCACTTCTGTGAGATTCCTGGCTCGTCTTCCAGTTCTGTGAGATTCCTGGCTTGTCTTCCAGTTCTGTGAGATTTGTGGCTCGTCTTCCAGTTCTGTGAGATTCCTGGCTCGTCTTCCAGTTCTGTGAGATTTGTGGCTCGTCTTCCAGTTCTGTGAGATTTGTGGCTCATCTTCCAGTTCTGTGAGATTCCTGGCTTGTCTTCTAATTCTGTGAGATTCCTGACTCATCTTCCAGTTCTGTGAGATTCCTGGCTCGTCTTCCAGTTCTGTGAGATTCCTGGCTCGTCTTCCAGTTCTTTGAGATTCCTAGCTCATCTTCCAGTTCTGTGAGATTCCTGGCTCATCTTGCATGCTCTGCTCTTTTGAGGTCTAGCCACATATTTTCAATGATGTTCAGATCAGGGGACTGTGAGGGCCATTGTAAAACCTTCAGCTTGCGCCTTTTCTGGTCGTCTATTGTGGATTTTGATGTGTGTTTAGGATCATTATCCATTTGTAGAAGCCATCCTCTTTTCTCCTCTTTTCAACTTCTATATACAGATAAGGCTGCACATCAAACTTAGATAATAGTATAATGCCTCAAGCATATGGACAAATATTGGAATATACAATGAAAAATGCTACTTGCTAATTTGAACATGTGAATAATGAATTGCATACCTGCCATGAATATTAGGAAAAAGGAGATATTTAGCAATCGCATTGATCAATGTAACTGAGCCCCAAGGCCTCGTCAAGGCATATCTCTATATTGGGGTCCCTAGCTCTGTGACCCTAACTGTGTGTCATCTCATTGCAATTAAAAACTGCTATGGGTGGAGAGGGGTAACTAAGGACTTTCTTATATAGGAGATGGGAAAAACATGGCCGAAAGGGGCGGAGCTGTGTTCACATTCAGAAAAAAACTACATATAACTGAATAGGATAACTGAAGTGAGCACTAATATATATATTATGAGTGCCAGCCAAAAATTACATACTATATACAGATAAGGCTGCACATCAAACTTAGATAATAGTATAATGCCTCAAGCATATGGACAAATATTGGAATATACAATGAAAAATGCTACTTGCTAATTTGAACATGTGAATAATGAATTGCATACCTGCCATGAATATTAGGAAAAAGGAGATATTTAGCAATCGCATTGATCAATGTAACTGAGCCCCAAGGCCTCGTCAAGGCATATCTCTATATTGGGGTCCCTAGCTCTGTGACCCTAACTGTGTGTCATCTCATTGCAATTAAAAACTTGGGGCTCAGTTACATTGATCAATGCGATTGCTAAATATCTCCTTTTTCCTAATATTCATAGCAGGTATGCAATTCATTATTCACATGTTCAAATTAGCAAGTAGCATTTTTCATTGTATATTCCAATATTTGTCCATATGCTTGAGGCATTATACTATTATCTAAGTTTGATGTGCAGCCTTATCTGTATATAGTATGTAATTTTTGGCTGGCACTCATAATATATATATTAGTGCTCACTTCAGTTATCCTATTCAGTTATATGTAGTTTTTTTTCTGAATGTGAACACAGCTCCGCCCCTTTCGGCCATGTTTTTTCCATCTCCTATATAAGACAGTCCTTGGTTACCCCTCTCCACCCATAGCAGTTTTTAATTGCAATGAGATGACACACAGTTAGGGTCACAGAGCTAGGGACCCCAATATAGAGATATGCCTTGACGAGGCCTTGGGGCTCAGTTACATTGATCAATGCGATTGCTAAATATCTCCTTTTTCCTAATATTCATGGCAGGTATGCAATTCATTATTCACATGTTCAAATTAGCAAGTAGCATTTTTCATTGTATATTCCAATATTTGTCCATATGCTTGAGGCATTATACTATTATCTAAGTTTGATGTGCAGCCTTATCTGTATATAGTATGTAATTTTTGGCTGGCACTCATAATATATATATTAGTGCTCACTTCAGTTATCCTATTCACTCTTTTCAACTTCAGCTTTTTTTTACATATGGTCTTATGTTTGCATCAAGAATTTGTTGAAATTTCATTTAATACATTAATTCCCCATACCATTGGCTGCAACACAACCCCAAAGCATGATTGATCCGCCCCATGCTTAATGGTTGGCGAAATATTTTTTTTCTGAAATTCTGTGCATTTTGTCTCCCCACACACCTTTGATCATTGTGGTCAAAGAGTTCTATTCTAACCTCATCGGTCCACAGGACTTATTTCCAAAAGGAATCAGGCTTGTTTAGATGTTATTTTGCATACTTCTACCACTGAATTCTATGGTGAGGACGCAGGAGAGGTTTTCTTCTGACTCTTCCATGAAGGCCATAGTTGTGTAGGTGTCTCTGAACAGTAGACCTATTTACCACAACTACAGAGTCTGCTAAATCTTTCTAAAGGTCTTTTGCAGTCATGCAGGGGTTTCTGATTTGCCTCTCTAGCAATCCTACGAGCAGCTCTCACAGATATTTTGCTTGGTCTTCCAGACCTTATCTTGACCTCCGCTGTTCCTGGTAACTACCATTTCTTAATTACATTTAAAATTGAGGAAAGGGCAACTTTAAAATGCTTTGCTACCTTCAGCTTTGTGGACTCCACCATTTTCAGAGTGCTAGGCAGCTGCTTAGAAGATTAGCTGGTTGCTGTTTTTTTGGCACAAGGTTAGAGGAGGCTGGGTTTTTATAAAGGTGTGAAATTTGCATCCCCTGGTCTAATGATGATTGTGAACAAGCCTTAATGGGCTAATCAAGGTATGAAACCTTAAAGTTATCTGAGGACACAAATCTCCAAGGGTGCCCAAAGTTTTGCATCAATCCTGTTTCCTTTTTGCAAAATGTAAAAGATTAAAATAATTTTTAGGGGGTGGGCTGAAATACAAAGGAAAGGTGTCATCTTTACCTTTATGCCCTTTAGAGATCAGAAGAGTAATTTTGACCACGGGTGTCCTAACTTTTGCATTGGCTCATTTTCCTTTTTGTAATAAAATGTAAAAGATGAAAATACTTTTTAAGGGGGTGGGCTAAAATACAAAGAAAAGGTGTCATCTTTACCTTTATGCCCTTTAGAAATCATAAGAGACATTTTGACCAGGGGTGTCCAAACTTTTGCATTGGCCCATTTTCCTTTTTGTAATTTTTAAAATATTTTGTTAGGGGGTGGGCTGAAATACAAAGGAAAGGTGTCATCTTTACCTTTATGCCCTTTAGAGATCATAAGAGTCATTTTGACCAGGGGTGTCCTAACTTTTGCATTGGCCCATTTTCCTTTTTGTAATAAAATGTAAAAGATGAAAATACTTTTTTAGGGGTGGGCTAAAATACAAAGGAAAGGTGTCATCTTTACCTCTATGCCCTTTAGGGATCATAAGAGTCATTTTGACCAGGGGTGTCCAAACTTTTGCATTGGCCCATTTTCCTTAAAATGTAAAAGATGAAAATATTTTTTTGGGGGGTGGGCTAAAATACAAAGGAAAGGTGTCATCTTTACCTTTATGCCCTTTAGAGTAATTTTGACCAGGGGTGTCCAGACTTTTGCATTGGCCATTTTCCTTAAAATGTAAAAGATGAAAATAATTTTTTTGGGGGGTGAGCTAAAATACAAAAGGAAAGGTGTCATGTTTACCTCTATGCCCTTTAGAGATCATAAGAGTAATTTTGACCAGGGGTGCCCAAACTTTTGCATGCTGATTGATTTCAAGAGTTTCTGCAGCAGTTTGGGTTTTTAACTGAGCCTGTGACCAGCAGACAAGTGATATGATACAGAGCTTGAGTGGAGAAGGTGCTGGCAGCACTGAGCTCTGCAGAGCCTGGTGACACTATGACAAGAATCATGATGAGCAGCGCAGGCAGAGCCATGACAGTGCCTGACACTGTGCACAGGCTGCAGGCTTGACTGCTCTGTACAGGATCCCACACTGTGCAGCCTGCTCATTAGCATTTTATAGCCACAGCTGGGAATCCAGAGAATAGTATGCAGCCTGTGGAAAGTGCTGCAGAGCAAACTGGAAGGGGGAATGAGAGAGGCGCAGCAGCAGTCAGTGTGCTGGCATCCTGCTACATTGTAGCATCGCAATGTGGAAGGAAGGACTAATCCCTCTGCAGCTGACAGCCAGGAGCCCACCATGTAATGCCTGACTGCAGTCACCTGCCACTCCTGATCATGGACCATGGTATGTGCCTCTTCATCTACTAACCTATAATCAATTGTGGGGAAGGCAGGAGCTGTCATTACTGCAGCACACAGTGTACAGAGCCTGGATGTGCTGCCTGTACTGCAGACAACATGGAATCAGTGGTGGAATCACTGCCTGCAAGGAAAAAGGGGTGCAGGTGACTGAGGCTGGGGATGACTACTCTATAGTGCAGGTTGGATGAGTGATTTGGGGGTGCACTGACAGCAGATGGGGGGGGGGGGGGGTGATCGAAACACTGAGGTTGGGGATCATTTTGTTTGACTGGGTTGAGTTGTGGGGCTTCTGTGATTCTTACATTTGTGTTTGGGTGATTGGTTGTGTCAAGGGATGAACTGGGAGAATGGTGGAGTGATGGGAACTACTGGGAGAATGGAGTGATGGGAAGCACTGGGAGAATGGGGGAGTGATGGGAAGTACTGGGAGAATGGTGGAGTGATGGGAAGTACTGGGAGAATGGTGGAGTGATGGGAAGCAGTGGGAGAATGGGGGAGTAATGGGAAGCACTGGGAGAATGGGGGAGTAATGGGAAACACTGGGAGAATGGGGGAGTGATGGGGAGCACTGGGAGAATGGTGGAGTGATGGGAAGCACTGGGAGAATGGGGGAGTAATGGGAAGCACTGGGAGAATGGTGGAGTGATGGGAAGCACTGGGAGAATGGTGGAGTGATGGGAAGCACTGGGAGAATGGGGGAGTAATGGGAAACACTGGGAGAATGGTGGAGTGATGGGAAGCACTGGGAGAATGGTGGAGTGATGGGAAGCACTGGGAGAATGGTGGAGTGATGGGAAGTACTGGGAGAATGGTGGAGTGATGGGAAGCAGTGGGAGAATGGGGGAGTAATGGGAAGCACTGGGAGAATGGGGGAGTAATGGGAAACACTGGGAGAATGGGGGAGTGATGGGAAGCACTGGGAGAATGGGGGAGTAATGGGAAACACTGGGAGAATGGTGGAGTGATGGGAAGCACTGGGTGACTGGTGGAGTAATGGGAAGAACTGGGTGACTGGTGGAGTGATGGGAAGCACTGGGAGAATGGTGGAGTGATGGGAGGCACTGGGAGACTGGTGGAGTGATGGGAGGCACTGGGAGACTGGTGGAGTGATGGGAAACACTGGGAGAATGGTGGAGTGATGGGAAGCACTGGGAGAATGGTGGAGTGATGGGAAGCACTGGGAGAATGGTGGAGTGATGGGAAGCACTGGGAGAATGGTGGAGTGATGGGAAGCACTGGGAGAATGGGGGAGTGATGGGAAGCACTGGGAGAATGGGGGAGTGATGGGAAGCACTGGGGGAATGGGGGAGTGATGGGAAGCACTGGGAGAATGGGGGAGTGATGGGAAGCACTGGGAGAATGGGGGAGTGATGGGAAGCACTGGGAGAATGGGGGAGTGATGGGAAGCACTGGGAGAATGGTGGAGTGATGGGAAGCACTGGGAGAATGGTGGAGTGATGGGAAGCACTGGGAGAATGGTGGAGTGATGGGAAGCACTGGGAGAATGGTGGAGTGATGGGAAGCACTGGGAGAATGGTGGAGTGATGGGAAGCACTGGGAGAATGGTGGAGTGATGGGAAGCACTGGGAGAATGGTGGAGTGATGGGAAGCACTGGGAGAATGGTGGAGTGATGGGAAGCACTGGGAGAATGGTGGAGTGATGGGAAGCACTGGGAGAATGGTGGAGTGATGGGAAGCACTGGGTGACTGGTAGAGTGATGGGAAGCACTGGGTGACTGGTAGAGTGATGGGAAGCACTGGGTGACTGGTAGAGTGATGGGAAGCACTGGGTGACTGGTAGAGTGATGGGAAGCACTGGGTGACTGGTAGAGTAATGGGAAGCACTGCATGACTGGTAGAGTAATGGTAAGCACGGGGTGACTGGTAGAGTAATGGTAAGCACGGGGTGACTGGTAGAGTAATGGGAAGCACTGCATGACTGGTAGAGTAATGGGAAGCACTGGGTGACTGGTAGAGTAATGGGAAGCACTGCGTGACTGGTAGAGTAATGGGAAGCACTGCATGATTGGTAGAGTAATGGGAAGCACTGCATGACTGGTAGAGTAATGGGAAGCACGGGGTGACTGGTAGAGTAATGGGAAGCACTGGGAGACTGGTAGAGTAATGGGAAGCACTGCATGACTGGTAGAGTAATGGGAAGCACTGGGAGACTGGTAGAGTAATGGGAAGCACTGCATGACTGGTAGAGTAATGGGAAGCACGGGGTGACTGGTAGAGTAATGGGAAGCACTGGGAGACTGGTAGAGTAATGGGAAGCACTGCATGACTGGTAGAGTAATGGGAAGCACTGGGAGACTGGTAGAGTAATGGGAAGCACTGGGAGACTGGTAGAGTAATGGGAAGCACTGGGAGACTGGTAGAGTAATGGGAAGCACTGGGTGACTGGTGGAGTAATTGGGGGCACCGACCCACTAATGGAGTAAAGGGAGGTACTGGATCACAGGTGGAGTGAAATGAAGTACTGGCAGACTTGACTAAAGGGGAGCTTTGGTTGACTTGTGGAGTAATGGGGAGCACTGGGTGACTGGTAGAGTAAATGGGAGCAATAAGCAACTGGTGAAGTAAAAGGGGACACTGGCTAACTGGAGCTATTGGTGACTTGTGGCATAAGGTGAACATTGGGTGACTGTAGTAAAGTGGAGCACTTGGTGACTGGTATAGTAAAGGAGACCAGTTGGCGACTGGTAGGGTAGGTGGTGGCAGTGGCCCTCGCGTAGAGTAAAGTGGGGGCACTGGTTGCCTGTAAAAATAAAGGGGAACACTGGACGACTAGTAGAGTAAAGGGGATACCAGCTCACTGGTAGAATAAATGGGGGGTTCTAGGTGATTGGTGGAGGAAAGGCGGTACTGGGTGAACGGGGAACACTAGGTGACAGTAGAGTGAAGGGAAACATGGCATGACTAGTAGTTATGTGGTTATCATTGTCATCGAGTACTCCGTTGACTTTATGGCAAGCTTCGAATTGGCACTAGTGGCATAGATGGGTGTGTTGATAGTAAGTGAGGTGCTATCATCATTGCTACCGGACTGAGCTTGGGAACCATTTGCCTAGTGCAGTCAGGACATAGGGTAAGTGGCAGAGTATAGAGCTGCCACTGCCTGGTTACTCCTATTATTAATTCTGCTGGAGGACCAAGTCCTGGGAAGGTCTCACCACCATTACAGGTGACAGCTCATAGGGTGATCTCATCCTAGATATAGGCTTTCACATTGGCATTGCAGTGTATTGCAGGCAAGAGTTTCATAATGGGGGCAGACATCTTTGGCAAACAGGTGTGTAGTGCATGGATGAGTGGGCAGTGATAAATCTAATGGGGCAGACAACTTGGGCCACCAGGTGTGCAGTATATGGATGAGTAAACCTAATGTGGCAGACATCTTTTGCCACCAGGTGTGCAGTACATGGATGAGTAACCCTAATGGGGCAGACATCTTTGGCCACCAGGATGAGTGGGCTCTGGTAAACCTAATGGGGCAGACATCTTTGGCCACCAGGTGTGCAGTACATGGATGAGTAAACCTAATGGGGCAGACATCTTTGGCCACCAGGTGTGCAGTACATGGATGAGTAAACCTAATGGGGCAGACATCTTTGGCCACCAGGATGAGTGGGCTCTGGTAAACCTAATGGGGCAGACATCTTTGGCCACCAGGTGTGCAGTACATGGATGAGTGGGCTCTGGTAAACCTAATGGGGGCAGACATCTTTGGCCACCAGGATGAGTGGGCTCTGGTAAACCTAATGGGGCAGACATCTTTGGCCACCAGGTGTGCAGTACATGGATGAGTGGGCACTGGTAAACCTAATGGGGGCAGACATCTTAGGCCACCAGGTGTGCAGTTCATGGAAGAGTAAACGTAATGGGGCAGACATCTTTGGCCACCAGGTATGCACTACGTGGATGAGTAAACCTAATGGGGCAGACATCTTTGGCCACCAGGATGAGTGGGCACTGGTAAACCTAATGGGGCAGACATCTTAGGCCACCAGGTGTGCAGTTCATGGAAGAGTAAACGTAATGGGGCAGACATCTTTGGCCACCAGGATGAGTAGGCAGTAGTAAACCTAATAGGGGTAGGCATCTTTGGCCACCAGGTGTGCAGTGCATGGATGAATGGCAGTGATAAACCTAATGGGGTAGCCATCTCTGGCCACCAGGATGAGTGGGCACTGGTAAACCTAATAGGGGCAGACCTCTTTGGCCACCAGGTGTGGAGTACATGGATGAGTGGGCTCTGGTAAACCTAATGGGGCAGACATCTTTGGCCACCAGGTGTGCAGTGTATGGATGAGTGGGCACTGGTGGAGCCACCCTATGAGGACTTGGCTTGACTCTTGCATGTAAGTGGCGATGACAGCTGGCACTGCCGCCTCTCGTGGACTGTTTGCTGGTTGTGTTTCTACACGTGAAGCCGTTTCTCTCCTCCCACATCATGTTCACATTGTTGGGGGGGGTGATCATGGCTAATAGATCATTTGCTGGATGCCCACATGGAGTAGGAGGAAGGGGAGGGGGTCTGTTGCTTGCATTGCATGCTGCCTGCATTGCGTCTCAATGTGAATCCCCTTGGAAGGAAAAAAAAAAACACACTGCCTTGTTTTTTCCCAGTCTCTTAGCAGTAAAAGCCTATAGGATTGTAGTATGGCTGGACTTGTGATTACCCAGGGAGGATCTGTTCCTGCCTGCACCAAACAGCTCTCATGTTTCTGCTGATACTGCAACGTCAATAAATGGTTAGAGTTCGCTATTCCCCCTTAATGTATTCCGACTTAGCCATACCAGGCTCATTACCGCTATAGCGAGGGCTGCTCCGATGATGCAGCTGCTCTGCACGTCCCCGGGACTGGTGCATCCCTACCGTGCCCAAGGAGTGAGGATTAAAGCATGATTTGTTTCTTTGGATGACTCTTTATGCAGCTTGGGCAGCTCGGCCGGACTAACATGGGCTTTATTGTGCATTTTAAGGGGCACAGGAGCTCGCCTTTGCATGTGCCTCCCTGTATACTGCAAGGCTTGACGCATTCCCAGCCTGCTATTACTTCTCATCCTGCAGCAGCAGCACCCACACAAGGTAAGGTGAACAACACCGGCTTCCCATTCCCCCTCCTTTTACCCTGCAATCCATGCACTGCAGCAATGTGATTTGGTGTCTGGTGCTTGTGTTGTGAACTTAACTTAGTGCCTAGTGAAGGAATGTCCATAGAGCTGTTATCCCCTGCGGTAGGTTCTCTGCATGATTTTTTTTTTTATTTTTTTTTCCTTACATCCCTCTGTGTTATGCTTTTTTGGAATATTTCCTATGTCTTTACTCCTTTTTTTTAGTACTTTTCTTTCTTTTTTTCTTTTTTTTTCTTTTTTATTTTTTTTTTCATATTCCCCCTGCAGCATTCATCTACCGCACTGGCGTGATCTTCTGGTTTACCTAACTGTGAATACAAAAAGGAGGGGAAAGCAGGAGGAAAAAATCTGCTGAGTTGGCATCCATCCCTACAGCATTTCATGTTTGGGGAGCTGTGACAGCATTACGGCAATGGTAGACTCAGATAGGAGAACTGACCTGCTGCAGTAGAGGGAGAAAACAGTAAGGATCTGATATTCGTGTTTTGGTTTTCTTTTTTGGCAAAATCTCCATAAGGACATTAATTTTTTATTTGGGGAGTGTGTGGCAAAAGATCTGCATCTCCTACCCTGTTTCGGTTGCTTTGAAGACCCTGAGGGACCTGGCAGTCTATACGGAAGAAAGTCAAGGGGTAGAAGGGAGGGTGCTGCAGCATCAAAGTGGGTTATTCCTAGCAGCTCCTCCTCCCTCACCCCTCCTCCCCTGCAGAAAAATGACCGTGATTGCTGGGAGAACATGGACGAGACCTCGGCCCTACCTGGGCACCCTCAAGACAGCTACCAGCCAGACCACGATGATTCACGAGTGCTGTGAGAGGGTGGTCATCAACGTGGCTGGCTTACGCTTTGAGACCCAGTTAAAGACCCTTAGCCCCAATTTCCCAATACTTTGCTTGGAAACCCCAAAAAGAGGATGCGTTACTTTGACCCCCTTAGGGAATGAGTACTTTTTTGATCGCAACAGGCCCAGTTTTGATGCCATATTGTATTACTACCAGTCCGGGGGAAGGCTCCGTAGGCCAGTCAACGTACCCTTGGACATGTTTTCCGAAGAGATCAAGTTTTACGAGCTAGGCGAAGAAGCGATGGAGAAATTTCGTGAGGATGAGGGCTTTATAAAAGAAGAGGAGCGCCCTTTGCCCGAAAAAGAGTTCCAGCGTCAGGTGTGGCTTTTGTTTGAGTTCCCCGAGAGCTCAGGACCAGCCAGGATCATCGCCATAGTATCAGTCATGGTCATCCTCATCTCTATTGTTATTTTCAGCTTGGAGACTTTGCCAGAGTTGAAGGAAGACCGGATCTTCAGTCGCAGGTGGACAACAGTACAGTTTTCTTCAAATCCAACATCTTCACGGATCCCTTCTTCGTGGTGGAGACTCTCTGCATCATCTGGTTCTCCTTCGAGTTGGTGGTAAGGTTCTTTGCTTGTCCCAGCAAACCGGAGTTCTTCAAAAACATCATGAACTTTATTGACATAGTGGCCATCATCCCATACTTTATCACCTTGGGAACTGAAATGGCCGAGCAAGATGGTCCCCAAAAAGGAGGGGAGCAGGCAACATCTTTGGCCATCCTGAGGGTCATCAGACTGGTAAGAGTCTTTAGAATCTTCAAACTCTCCAGACATTCTAAGGGCCTCCAGATTTTGGGACAAACCTTGAAAGCTAGCATGAGAGAATTAGGGTTGCTAATCTTTTTTCTATTCATTGGGGTCATCTTGTTCTCCAGCGCAGTGTACTTTGCTGAAGCAGAAGAGGATGACTCTCATTTTACAAGTATCCCTGATGCTTTCTGGTGGGCGGTGGTATCCATGACCACTGTGGGCTATGGTGACATGTACCCTGTGACAATTGGAGGCAAAATTGTGGGCTCCTTGTGTGCCATTGCTGGTGTCCTGACAATTGCCCTGCCTGTACCTGTCATCGTGTCCAACTTCAACTACTTCTACCACCGAGAAACTGAAGGGGAGGAACAGGCTCAGTTACTTCATGTTAGTTGCCCCAATTTAGCCTCTGACAGTGACCTGAGTCGACGCAGCTCTTCGACTATGAGCAAATCTGAGTACATGGAGATCGAAGAGGACCTGAACAATAGCATAGATAATTTTAGAGAGGCCAATCTCAGAACTGGCAACTGCACCGTAGCCAATCAGAACTGTGTTAACAAAAGCAAGCTACTGACAGACGTGTAGATCGAGGTCCACCACCACTGCAGGATGTCAATGGCTTGGCCACTTTCTGTAGATGCTTTAAAACTAGTCTTTGAATGCTTTACCTTCTCATCGTTAATGCATTGTTGCATTGCGAATTTTGTGCTCAGCGAACCAAGAAGCTTTCAGGATCCGTGAAAGATAATAACTATTAATCATTTATTTTTTAAATGGGATATTTTTTTTTTTTTCCGGTTCTTCTTCTTCTTCTTCTTCCATCCAACCGAGAAACGGAATTCTCCCAAACCGGTTGCGATAGTGAAAGGGTTAAAAAAAAAAATCCACTTTCACCACTTTCCTTGCTTGTCAGTCTTATATGGCAACCAAGAGATATGCATGGATTTACAGTAGTTTTTTATTTTATTTTTTTTGTTTTTTTCAAAGACGACTACGTAGAGCATCCGAGGAAGTGCATCTAAGGGGTTAACCTTGAAGTATGCAAAAAAAAATATATAAAAAAAAACAAAAACACTTTGATCCGAAGAAGTGTATTACTATCCAATGAAATAATATGCACTTACCGATGACCTACTGATTCATAAAGCACCTTAGGAATCAATCCATGACTTTTGCTTCATCTTAAAGGGACAGGGACAATATTAAAGTCATTTAAATGGAAAAAAAAAAGACATACATCTGCAATTGCTGCTAGAGTTTTCTTTCTTATATGCAGATGATATCAACTCAATTATTTTTTATTTTTTTTTTGTCTTTTTTTATATCATTTCAAATTGTTTCACAAAACTTGGATGCAACCCCCTAGTTTTCGACCGCCCCCCCCATCTTCCTTCTCTCACCCCATTCTTGTTGCAATACACAGCACAATGGTATTAACTCATTAGCATGTTTTTTCAAAATTTGATACCTAATGTATTTATTTGGTAATCTAGCATGCCGGAAATGTTACCTCAAACCAATATGGGGGATAAGTTTTATTTATTTCTTTAATTTTTATTATTTTATTTTTTTTACCCTTTTTTTGGGCTTTTTGTGTGAAATGCAACGACCCGACGGCGCAAGACGCTGCGGGTCCTTTAACTGTAAAACAAGAACATGATCCGTTTTATTTTATTTTTTATTATTTATTTGTGTCTTTTCGACGGCTATTATTTGCATTCACCAAAAGTGCACTCCTAATTTAAAAAAAATAAATAAAAAAATAAAAAAAATAAGAAAAAAGTTAAAAAATTTACAATTTTAAATTAGTAATTTACGATTTACGGTACTGTATGTAAATGCATAGTAAGTAAAAAAAAAAAAGGGAGACAATAACCTTTTACTGAAGAACCAAGCATGTTAAAGTATTCAGCATTATGGCCTACTTGATTAAGGTGTAATCTGAAGTAATTTATGCATGATTATCAGTATTCTAGAAAATAAAAAAAAAAATAAAAAAAGTCAATGTTCATATTGGATTAGGAGCCAGATGGAATTTTAAGGGCCTAATGTTTTTTTTTAAATTTTTTTTCCTGTAGTATATCTCAGGGAAATATGCTAACTTATCTCCAGGCATACAAAAAAAAACACACAAAAAAAATTCTAAAATTAATATAAAAATATAATAAAATCCTAGGATTATTATATGACTTCTTAAAAGTCAAAAATGAACCGTATGTAATGATACCGAAGAAATTCAAAGCAAAAGCATAGACTTACTGAAATGGTGCAGATGCATGTATATTGCTACAGCCTCAGAATGTAATTTACCATTAACTGTATGCATTAAAAAATATAAAATAAAAAAAGAACAAAAAAAAAATAAAATGCAGACATCTCTTATGCTTTTATTATTTGACGTCCATTATTATTATTATTATTATTATTATTATTATTATTATTATTATTATTCCTCTAGAATTTGCTATGGAAATTCTAGAGAACAGAATGATCTAGATAGTTGCTAGTGCCTTTTATTCTTTCTTCACTGACTTGCTGAAAGTGCCTCCGTGAATAGAGCTAAAATAAAAAAATATATATAATAAAAAAAAAAAAGACAGGAACTGTAGAGTAAAAAAAAAAAAAATTACAAAAAAATTCTAGGTGACGTGACATTACCAGGACTAATCCATAGGGGGCGCACTATCCTCTTGTCTTTTAAAGGGAAATGATATATAAAGCAAAAAGGGCCAGTGTATGCTTGGATGTTTCTTGTATTACTATTTGCTTTTTATTTTATTTTCGCGATGAGGTACAAAAAAAAACAACAATAACAAAAAAGTTTTATATTGTGAATGTGCTGTAAAAAAGTTTTTGAAACTTTTTACCTGGAAAGGAAAAAAGTTATGCACTTAACAAAGCGCCGTTATTATTTTTTCATCATTCCTCGGTTGAGCTTTGATCCTTATGACAATACTCGCCAAGACATATGCAATGCTGTGCTGCAACCTTCTATGATTTATACGCAAACTGCCAACATTTTTGGAAAAATTTTTGTACCCAAAATTAAAAAAAAAAGAAAAAAAAAAGACTTAGGATTATGTATTTCCAGAGCTGGTGCATTATAGCCTTATACCCCCCCTCCATTGAAAACCATTTCCCCCCTCCATAAAAAAGGGAAAATTTTACCTTAATTTTAGCTGGGTGTGTAAAAGACAGAAAGGATCGTAGCTCAAAAAATTGGGCAAATTTTACCTTAATTTTAGCTGAGGATGTAAAAGGTAAAAAGAGATCGTAGCTGAAATAATTGGGCAAATTTTACCTTAATTTTAGCTGGGGATGTGAAAAGGATCATAGCTCAAATAATTGGGCAAATTTTACCTTAATTTTAGCTGGGGATGTAAAAGGCAGAAAGGGATCGTAGCTGAAATAATCGGGCAAATTTTACCTTAATTTTAGCTGGGGATGTGAAATGGATCATAGCTCAAATAATCGGGCAAATTTTACCTCAATTTTCACTGGGGATGTAAAAGGCAGAAAGGGATCGTAGCTCAAATAATTGGGCAAATTTTACCTTAATTTTAGCTGGGGATGTAAAAGGCAGAAAGGGATCGTAGCTCAAATAATTGGGCAAATTTTACCTTAATTTTAGCTGAGGATGTAAAAGGCAGAAAGGGATCGTAGCTCAAATAATTGGGCAAATTTTACTTTAATTTTAACTGGGGATCTAAATAGCAGAAAGGATCATAGGTCAAATAATTGGAAAAATTTTACCTTAATTTTAGCTGGGGATCTAAAAAGCAGAAAGGATCTCGTAGCTTAAATAATTGGGCAAATGTTACCTTAATTTTAGCTGGGGATCTAAAAGGCAGAAAGGGACCATAGCCAAATAATCAGGCAAATTTTACCTTAATTTTAGCTGGGGATGTAAAAGGCAGAAAGGATCGTAGCTCAAATAATTGGGAAAATTTTAGCTTGAGGTGGGAAAGGGATGGTAGCTCAAATAATCAGGTAAATTCTACCTTAATTTTAGTGGGGATCTAAAAAGCAGAAAGGATCATAGCTCAAACAATCCGATGTTCGATAAATATTGACATTCTAAAGTCAACATTTGGGATGAAGAATTATCGTCGGAAAGTGTTAAATTTTTTTATGCCATAAAAGACAAACAAACATAAAAGTTAAAAATTGGTAAAAGTTAAAAAAAATAAAAATAAAAAAATAAATATATATACACAATTTTCTGTATAATAAAAGGAAAAAACAAAGACCTGGTAACTCTCGAATTTGAGAGTCTTTGCACTTGTTGGACGAACTGGTTTTATTTTTCCTGGGTTTTTTTTCCATCCCCCTCCCCCCCAAAAAATTTAAAATTTAAAGATCATTAAATATAGCTTCCAGCTATTGCAAACAGCGCAAAATAAAACATTTTCTTGCTAAGGTATAACACACAAAAATTGTTTTTTTATTTTTTTTTTAAATTTTTTTAATTTCTTTTCAAATTGCATTCGGTAAAGTTGCAATAAAAATGCGTAAAGCTGAATAAGGTGGTTAAAGTAACATCGGACAAAGGCTCAACTGGCAACTTGGTTTATAAGTATTTTCTGGAGGGGTTCCCATAAATTTGTTTTAAGGACTTAATATTTCTGCATGAGTACAAAAAAACAAAAACAACAACAAAAAGTGCTGCATGAATTGACTTTATTTATTTTTTTAATTTATTTTATTTTTGATTTTTATTTATTTTATTTTTTTTGGAAAAGGTTAGGGGTACATTACTCGGGGTGCAGTCTGGGATTGTGTGAATGATGCTTTTCTCATTGTAACTCCGCCCATTTGGATAATCCTATGTTTGAAGTACAGGGATAAATTCTCATAGCCTAGGCATGCAGATCTGCAAAATTAAAAAAAAAAGCAAAAAAAAATAAAAAAAAAAGTCTGACGAATCTCTTTACCTTTTTCAAATGCGCTCAAATGTCTTTGTAGACCTGAACGTGCACTTGACAAATTGCTTGTTATTTAAAAAAAATACTAAATAAATATAATTTTTTTTACAAGTTTTGTTTACTTCTGAATTTGTTTAGTGAATCAATGTGAAATAAATTTTTAAGGTTTATTTTACATGTTTTTATAACACTGAATTTGCTTTAATTTTTTTCTTTTACGACGATTGTCAATATTGCGATTTTTGCTAATGGTTTCATACAAGGTATCGACTATTATGTTTTCTTTAATACTTTTGGGTATTATTATTGTTTGAATGTTTGTTAAAACAATCTCAAACTCCTAAAGGGTTCCTTGAGATAAAAGCCTAAATTTAGGCCAGACACAGTGCCACCATTGCCCGTGATCTTATCTCGTGTTGTGGGTCAGCACCATTCAAGTAGCAGTTGGAGAAAAGTGGAGAAAATGAACCAAAACTCTAAAATCTAGACCTATTTATCTTTGTTTATATGTATTTTTTCCAAGTTTTTAGCTAGTTGTCCCATAAACATTTATTAACTATCCACAGAATAGAATGTATGATCACTGTAGGAACAGCTGCTGAGAACCAGTTATCTTGAGAATGAAGGCCAAAGTCCCAGTGTGGATGGAGTGGTACTGAGCATGTGCGACCACCACTTATATAAGCAGTAAATAAGTAAATAGAATAGTGGTTGCACGTGCTCACTACAAGCACACGGCTTGCTAATTCATGACCTGTCTTCTTGAACATAACAGTAACTTATTGGTTATATATATGTGTATATATATATATATATATATATATATATATATATATATATACATGTCTCTCTAGCGCTCTCTCTTTGTCTCTCTCACCCTCTCTCTCTTTGTCTCTCTCACCCTCTCTCTCTTTGTCTCTCTCACCCTCTCTCTCCCTCATTCTCCCTCCCTCTTTCTCTCTCCCTCTTTCTCTCTCCCTCTTTCTCTCTCCCTCTTTCTCTCTCCCTCTTTCTCTCTCCCTCTTTCTCTCTCCCTCTTTCTCTCTCCCTCTTTCTCTCTCCCTCTTTCTCTCTCCCTCTTTTTCTCTCCCTCTTTTTCTCTCTCCCCCTTTCTCTCCCTTTCTCTTTCTCCCTCTTTTCTTTCTCCCTCTTTTTCTTTCTCCCTCCTTTTTTACTTTCTCCCTCTTTTTCTCTCTCTTTCTCTCCCCTCTCTCCCTCCTTCTTTTCCCCTCTCTTTTTTCTCTTTCACTCTCCTTGTCCTCCCTCTGTGTCTCTCACCTCTCACTCTTTTTCTCTCTCTCCCCTCTCTCCTTCTTCCTCTCTCCTTCTTCCTTTCTCCTACTTCCTTTCTCCTTCTTCCTCTCTCCTTCTTCCTCTCTCCTTCTTCCTCTCCTTCTTCCTCTCTCCTTCTTCCTCTCTCCTTCTTCCTCTCTCTTTCTTCCTCTCTCCTTCTTCCTCTCTCCCGCTTCCTCTCTCCCTCTTCCTCGCTTCCTCTCTCCCTCTTTTTCTCTCCCACTTCCTCTCTCTCCCCCTCTTCTCTCTCTCTCTCTCTCTCTCTCTCTCCATGTCCATCTCTCCTTCTGTCTGTTTTTCTCTATCTCTCTCTCACCCCCTTTATCCCCCTCTTTCTCTCTCCGTCTCTCTTCCTCTCTCCCTTTTTTTTCCCTTTCCCCCTCTTTCTGTTTCCTTTTCCTCTTTCTCACTCTTTTCCCTTTCCCTCTCTCTCTGTCTCCCTCTTTCTCTCTCACTCTCGCTAACTTTTTCTTTCCCCCCTTTCTCTATTTTATACAATTATGTCCCACTGTGGCAACGAATCCAGTGTCTGCCAATTTTTCAAAAATTAGGAATTATATTAGTAATTTCGTTATTTTTTGTTTTTATTATTTTATTTTTTTTTATAATTTTACTACTGTCTATTGTAGTTGAGGTTATTGCTTTTCCAGAATGGATCATTTTTATGTAGGTTTTATTTTATGTGTACAGTATGTGTGTCGTATTGTTATTATCTGTAGCCATGTTCGAATGTCTGATTTGTTTCTTGAGAAACTGTCTTCTGATGTATTTTTTTTTTCTGAATTTCATATTTAAAATTAAATGTACTAGTGGAGTAGCCAGAATGTCCTGTATGTGTGTGTATAGTGTATGTGTGAAGAATTTGTGTGGCGGTGTATTAGTATGGGTTTTTGAACTGTTTCTTGTCTTTATTTTTGAAGTCCTTAGGTTTTCTTTTAGTGTCCTTGATTTCTGTGATTGGGTTTATTCCTCATTTTGGTGATTTAGAAGTGTATATTGAACTTAATTTGCATAAATACAAAGCTTTTCCATTTGCTAATTGGAATAGTGGTGTCTAAGTATATTGCACCGGGGCTGTTAGCCCAAGATACACCTGCCACCCCTATATTCCCAATAGCTATAGCCCTGTAAACTTCCCCTTTAACGTCCAACTTTTCCAAGTTGAGCCTAAAATGATTTTCTGTTGATCACACACTTCTATGTTTCATCGTCTGTCAATGTTTTTCGATAT
Organism: Anomaloglossus baeobatrachus; assembly: GCF_048569485.1. Taxonomy (NCBI): domain Eukaryota; kingdom Metazoa; phylum Chordata; class Amphibia; order Anura; family Aromobatidae; genus Anomaloglossus; species Anomaloglossus baeobatrachus. Next base: position 37,727,993 of record NC_134356.1, on the reverse strand, counting down.
TGCCGCTAGAGTAGGTGGGAACCAGTTTGCAGATTCTTCAGCCACATCAGTAATCTGTGGCCACTGGATATACGTCCTGAGAACCACCTCCTTTTCCCCTCATCCATGGTTCTCTTATTGATTAACCCAGGAGTTGGGAACCTTTTTGGCTGAGAAAGCCATGAACGCCACATATTTTAAAATGTAATTCCGTGAGAGCCATACTCACCAGTGGGGACCGGTGGTGGTGGAGCGGCTCAGAAGGTCCCAGGAGGCAGCGTAGGCGATGCTGCGGGCTGAAAGGAGGGGGTGTTGTGGCTCAAGAGGGTCAGTGTGCGAAGGGTTGATGAGGGGGCAAAGCAATTTACGGTCTAGCTCTGGATACGGACTACCATCTTACCCCCCTTGGCCAATGGGGTTGGACGTGCTCCACTAACTTTGGAATTGTTGGTGGCAAAGAACATGATTAGAAATCGTTAAAGTTTAATTAAACTTTTATTATTTTCAAAAATTCGGTCTAACATGAAAAGTCATTAAACTTTTCTGATCCCTTGATTTGTGTTCATCCCTGAAAAAAAAAATGCATGTAAGTGGCTTCCAGTCAGTCTTTTTTGCCTTCAACTGCACTGATATGAGAATGTACTCAGATGGAGTACAGATGATGGCAGTGAAAAGGTCAGCTCAGCACCTGTGTCTTACTAAAGGCTAATTCACATATCAGTTATTCCCATATGAGTTTTATGGGTTTTTTTACAGATAGCACTCATACCTGTGATAGTGTATTATGGCACTGTTCACATATCTGCAGACCATGTGGCTAGTGCAAAATCGATATAGATTCGAGTGTTGGATCGAACTTGGCAATGAAAGTCTATGCCTTTTGCGCATTGTCCGTTTTTCACTGACTGATAAAAGAAGGTGGAAAAACGTCTTTACTTGTTTACATGCATTAAAAAAACTGACCCAATCCCTGGTCCAAACCATAGACCAAACCCTGGTCCAAACCTTGGTACAAACTGACCCAAGCTCTGACCCACACTGTGGACCCACACCGTGGACCGAAACCCTGGACCCAAACCCTGGACCCAAACCCTGGACCCAAACCCTGGACCCAAACCCTGGACCCACACCGTGGACCCAAACCCTGACTCACACCCTGATTTAAACCCTGACCCAAACTCTGCTCCAAAACACTGATGAAACTCAGCCAATTTTCTGAACTCTGAATGAGGCCTATCTCTGAGGATAAGCTGTTGCAGGAAATTGTTTTGATAAGTGTGTCGCCCAGGGACAAGGGGTACTCAGATCCGGGCCGAGGGGTCACTTCTGAGGGTATCACGGTGGCGTGACCCGGTCTGTTATCCCAGGCACCACAACAAAAGGGTGATTATATACAGGGGAGATTTTGGTAAAGTTTGTGACGCCACCCACGGGTTGTGGTGAAGGTGGATACCACCGCTGCGGTTATGGGGGTACCCGGGGGCCGATGGTGATGCAGCGAGATGTTAACCCCTCCGTGGGTAAGGATGGTGGCCCCGGGACTTGTTCGGCTTTGTAGTGCAGGGAGATGGGCGGCCGTCTGAGAGCTGCGTGCCTGGTTGGACCGGGGGATGTTGTTACTCACAGTTCGCTTTGCAAGAAAACTCACACAGAGTCAGTAATTAACCAGAAATTGCCGGTGTCCGTAGCCTTTGGTACGGAGGGTGTTCGGATCCCACACCCGGTACAGCAGGGCCCTTTCTCTCTCTGTCCACTACTATAGGAAGCCTCAACTCCTTGGCTTGGAACGGGGAGTCCACTCCCCAGCGACGATCCGGAGCCTGATTACTATGCCGGCGGGCCACTACCCTGCCCCGGCCACCTTGGCTCCTTCCCACCGCTCTACTCCTTCCAGCAATCCTGGAGCTCGCTTCCACACTCCATAGCAGCCGGGAGCTTTCACACTCCTGTCTGCTCTGCTGCCTCTCCTCTCACACTCTGCACCATCCCCTCCCCTGCTGCTCAGTTTAGCTCTTAGGCTATGTGCGCACGTTGCGTAAATTCATGCAGTTACGCTGCGCTTTGCAGCGCAGCGTAACTGCATGCGTCCTGCGTCCCCTGCACAGTCTATGGAGATTGTGCAGGGGCCGTGCGCACGTGGCGTCTCAGAGCGCAGCGCTTCGGCTACTGCCGAAGCGCTGCGTAAAAAGAAGTGACATGTCACTTCTTTCCTGCGCTTTGCCGGCAGCTCCTGCTCTGTCTATGGCAGGAGCTGCAGGCAGAGCGCATGGAATCGGCGCTCACTACGGACATTTCTGCAGCGATCTAAAGCGCACATGTGCTCTTCAGATCGCTGCAGAAATATCTGCAGGGCTAGTACGCAACGTGCGCACATAGCCTTACACTAGGGGGAAAGGGTGTGTCAGTAGAACTGTACCAGTGTGGGATCAAATTACCAAGGAGGATTAGATGTATCTGTGACTCTCTGGTTTTGTCAGGGCATCACATTAGCACAAAAGAATAGACAGGTGCTGACCCCTTTCACTGCCATCAACTGTACTCCAAATGATGACAGTCCAGCTGAAGGCAGGAAAATAGACTGGAGAAAAGCCGGAGTTTGGAAGCTCCTTGCATGCAATTTTTTTTTAACAGGAATAAAGATAAGTCCCCTAATAAAGTGACTTGCAACGTTTCATAACTATTTTGTTTAAAAAAAAAAAAATGGAACGTTTAGTTACTCTTTAATGCAATATATTTTTTTTTTTGCCTTTAAATATTAAATAGTGCTTTTCTTAGTAGTAGTATATTTATGCTTTTTGTTATGTTTATTGCATTGCTTCCTTAGTGGTTTTACTAGTACTGAACAGAATCACTAATGCGCTTTATGCATAATTTATGCCGCCTATGGTCAACCACTTTCGTAGTAGAGAATATGGGCCTCATATATAGGTTAGGGTCTCTTGGACCTCACTCTCTATGTGGCATATAGGTAAGCTTCTCTGTATTATTAGCCCCTGCTCTCGCTAAGGCTATGTTCGCACGTTGCGTCGGAGTACCTGCAGTTTATTCTGCACGTTTTCCTTCCCTTGGTTTTTGACCAAATGGCTTTTGACCATTTTTTAGCGCTAAAAACGCATGCGTTTTTACCGCGTTTTTAGTGCGTTTTTAGCGCTTTTTACCTGCGTTTTCACCTGCGTTTCTGCAGATGCGTTTTTGAGATCAAGACACTGAGAAATAAAGTTGAATTAGTCAAAAAGAATGAAAAAAGAGAAAAAAAGTATAAAATTAACTTTTAATAAAATTATATGGCAAATTATCAATTTTAATGTAATAATAGTGGTTATGCACATTTTAACAGAAAAATAGCTAAAGTTTATTTTTTTTTTACATTTAAATTTTCGGTTATTGTGTGTGTGTAAAGGAACATTAGAATCCATTAATTTTTGGCCAGAAAAGCATGCGTTTTTGGAGCCAAAAACGCAGTTGAAAAGCAGGTAAAAAGCATGAAAAACGCAGGAATTGTGATTTTGGTTGCTTTTTGCCATTTCTCATTGACTCCAATGTTAAGGAAACGCTGCAGAAATGGCAAAAACAACTGACATGCTGCTTCTTTTTCAGCATGGTTTTTGACCACAAATATGCAAATTTAACGCTGCAGAAAAAAAAGCAAAGTGCAGACAGGATTTCTGCTTTTCCCATAGACTTTGCTGGGAATCAAAAACGCATGCGTTTTTGCCCAAAAACGCTGCTGCCAAAAACTCTGCAGAAACGCGGTAAAAAACGCAACGTGCGAACATAGCCTAAGACCTCCTTCACACGTCAGTGATTCCAGGAATAAGGACATACACAGACCCATTAAAATCAATGGGTCTGTGCACACATCACAAGGACCGTGTGTCCGTATGGAACACATGCGTGTCCGTGTGCTCCACACGTCGACAAGTCTGTCAGTCTCCGGCAGCACTGATGTCACATGGACCACACACTGATGTGAACTGTGTGACACATACCGGAGAAAGCTAAACTCACCTGTCTCCAGCGCTGCTGTCACTTGCTTCCGGGCCCGCTCATTATGCTCATGAATATTCACTGCACTGCGGACCCGGAAGCAACAGCGCCAGAGACAGCAACATCGGGGACAGGTGAGTAAAATGTTTCTGCTCTCCGTGTGCTATCACGGATAGCACACGGAGAACACACATGTGCCAAAATCACGGCACATGGAAGGGCCATACGCACCTTCAACATGGCCGTGCAAAACATGAACGTTTTTCACGGTTATGTTAAAAGGGGCTTAACTCGCTTCATCCATGCATTACATGGACGACCATTTTTTTAATGTACTGGCTATTTCTGAGGAAATGCAGAGGGTGAAAGAAGCCATTGCATAGCACTAAGCTGGTCGCCATGCAATCTCCATTTTGAAAACTGGTTGTCTTCTGGAGATGATGCTTTTAAATGGAAGAAGGCCCCTTTATGTGAATAAATGGCTGCTCCTGAAAAAGCATATTGATCATTTTACACAGTCAAGCCGTTTCCATTACAACATATATTTCATGTTTCCCCCCCTTTTTTAGCATTACACAGAGGACTAGGAATTCCCTTTCACAGATTTGACAGCTCTGACTAAAAATAGCCTGGGAGCTGCCTGCAATCCTGTCAGAAATGAGGGGAAACAGCAGGCATCTTGAAAAAAGACCAATTTTTTACATAAAAATGGAAGAGACAGTTTATAGCAAGGGGGAAGATATGAAATTTGTCTTCAAGGTTTTATAAATAAAGTTGGTTCACATTGGTTAAAGGTGTTTTTACAGTTGGCATCATATAATTCGGTCCCTGAAGGGAGATTATGGGATGGAGCTGTGTATTTATTTTAGGGAGAGTTAGCTAGTTTATGGGTGAAGTAGAACCCATAGCATAGATCCCACATCAACCAATCAAATTTGAGCTTTCATTTCTCTAAGGCCCTTTGAAAAATGACAGCTGGAACCTGATTGGTTGCTATGGGCAACTACTTTACTATGTCAATGTTGTCACTTAGATACAGGCCCTAATTTTGTCTATTGATTTGACTTAATAAATCTTTGCGTCCTCTTTTGTTCAATTTATCTATTTTGTTGTTTTTTTTTAAAGATTGTTACCCTAATGATAATTTTACTGCAGCGCCACCACAGGCGACATGAAGTATTACACAGGTCTCATTAAAATCAGTAGGTTATGTATATAACACATGGACACGTCGGGTCCTCCATGAGCGAGAGACATTCAACCAGAGTTCTCTCCCATGTTATCCCATTCACGCCCTATGACGTAACCGCCATGTCATATATCGTGTCTGTCCCTTTAAAGCCCCGTGCATATGCTGCAGTTTTTCAGAAACCTGCATCACATTCTGCATGCTTCTACTGAAGCCAGCAAAGTCTATAGGATGTTAGATTTGCTGTGCACACGGTGGAGGTATTTTCTATGCGTTTTTTTGATGCAGATTTTGATGCAGAAAAAATCTGCAGCATGTCAATTATTGGTCAGGTTTAGCAGTGGTTTTTTTTAACCATTGACGTCAATTCATTGACTTTCTTGATTGCCCAAAAAAAACTGCATGAAATCCGCACCAAAACCGCGTCAAAACCACGTCCGGTTTTGACGCTTTTTTTTGCCAAAGTGTGCAGATCTGGTGCAAAAAATTTCTGCACCAAATCTGCAGCGTGTGCACATAGCCTAATGCAGGTCAGCCAACATGTGCAGCTAACAGGTGTGGGTGGATCGGAGATCCACCTGCGCCTGTTAACTAGTTAAATCCCACTGATAACGGATTTTAATGCCCGCCGAAGGGGAGCGCGTCATTTCCTGCTGCTATCGGCAGCCTTGTGTCGTGATCACAGGGCATCGGTGGGTTGTCATTACGTAGTTCCTGTGAGTGTTGGCTGACTGCCGTCATTTACAGGAGATTGTGATTTCTGCTGTACAGGGCAGTGTTGATGCCCTGCTATACAGCAGAAGTGATCGGACTGTATCAGCTTCAAGTCCCCTATAAGGAATAATAAAAACAATAAACCGTGTAAAAAAACATTTTTGAAAAATTTTAGAAAATCTCATAAAAGTTCAAAGTTTTTCCCCATTTGAAAAAACAAATAAACAATTAAAAATAAACAAAACTCCCACATATTTGGTATCTCTTCTTTCAGAAATGTCCGATCTATCAAAATACAAAATAAAGGGAATCAGTCACCAGGTTTTTGCCACCTAATCTGAGAGCAGCATAACGTAGGGGCAGAGATCCTGATTCCAGCAATGTGTCAGTTCCTGGGCTGCTTAGTGTTAAAATCACTCTTTAGTCAGCAGGAGATTATTATTATTACAGGACTATTTGGTGTGTTCCCGAGGTAGTCCACCATATTCATAAGCTCTGTATAACTGCTAAATCTGCAGCAGAGAAAACAGGGATTTTATTAAAATGACACCAAACAGCTCAGTAAGTGACACATGGTTGGAATCAGGGTGTCAGTCTCTATATTATGCTGCTCTCAGATGAGGGAGCAAAACCTGGTGATAGATTCTCTATTATCTGATTGGTAAAGGGTGTACTGAGGAAAAAAATCAAAATTCCAGAAATCCGTTATTTTTTTTTTTTGGAAGCCACACCATTGCAGTAAGACATTGCACACATTCAAAACATTGTATCTACCCAAAAATTGTATCATTAAAAATGGCAGCTCGGCACAAAAAAATAAGCCGTCACTGGGCCGCAGATCTGGAAAAATGAGAACACTACAGGTCCGGGAAAATGGCGCAATTCTTTATTTATTTATTTATTTATTTTTTTTGACATTTCTGATATTTTTTTTTTTATCACTTAAAGAAACAAAAACCCATACATGTTTGATATCTACAAACTCGTACTGACCTGGGGAATCATAATACCAGATCACTTTTGCCATATAGTGAATATGGTAAATAAAAAACGATAAAACATTTATGAAATTGCGCTTTATTTTGCAATTTCACCACCCTTTAATTTATTTACCATATTCCAGTATAATATAAGACATAATGAATGGTGTCATTCAAAAGTACAACTCATCCCGCAAAAAACAAGCCCTCATGTGGCTATATTGACGGAAACATTAAAAAAAGTTATGGCTCTTGGAAGAAAGGGAGGAAAAAAAAGAAAAATGGAAAATCGCCGGGAGGTGAAGGGGTTAATTAGAGCTCAGTGGTCACTTTGTAAACTAATATATGGGTAGTATACGGTTTGGTTTTTTTTCTCCTTTTAGTTTTTTTGAGGGGTGGTGGGGACCTGAGGCTTGTAAATTGATGATGGAACCATTACATTTACTAATAATTTCAGGACATCTCCTACTTGACTCCATTTGGACTAACACCATAGGGATCAATGATGGTAGAAATTTGATAACTTTCTAAGTGAACCCCATTAATGTAATCGGGTATGATAAAAAAAATCCATGATGTTAAAATTCCCTTACACCTTCAACTGCAAATACTTCTCCGAAGCATATATATATATATATATATATATATATATATATATATATATATATATATATATATATATATATATATATATATATATATATATATATATATAAAATATATATATCTTTAAAGGGGCAGCTATAGATTCCATGAGTAGTATCTTTTCTGATCTTCATTAGCCTCAAAAACAAAGATTTAGCACAATCTTACAATTCCGGACAATGACAGAAAAGTAAGCAAGACAGGCCGACAATTTTATATTTAGGGTACGCTCACACGTGGGTATGACTTGGACGAGTACAATGTGAGGAAATCTCGCATTGCATTCGGACCAGTGTTAGTCAATGAGGGAAGCAGATGGTCACATTTTTTCTCATCTAGATTCTACATGAGCAACAAGTCGCACCATGCTGCGATTGTGAGTGAGAGACGAGTCGCTCGCATTCATACAAGTCTATGGGTGCGAGAGAAATATTGGACTGCACTCGAATGACACCGGAGTGCAGCGCAATAATCGCATCAGAAGATAGTGAGATTAATCCCTCCCTCTCCTCCGCAGCTGTGATCTGAAGGCAGGATTAGATCACAGTTGCATGACCCTCGGCTCACGCTGGCAGCACAGCGGGAGCCGAGGGTCATTAGCATATCGCATCAGATGGCATACGCTAGTGTGACTCCAGCCTTATAAGAATCACCCAACTCTCCCATAACATTGGCTGAAAAAAAGGATCAAGGTTGTTGATTCACAGCACCAGATCTACCTGTTCTCAAGGGAGATAAGTCACCACCAAAGACAGAAGCGATTTTCTTCCATCCTTCTTTTGAAAATACATGCATGCGCTGCCAGACTGAGCGTGTATTATATAATATATATAATATATATATATATATATATCTACTTAAGTGCATGTATTTGGGGCTAAAAATCAGTTTTGCAATTGGGGTTCATTAAAAAATGTTCACCGTTTGACCTCTATAGCCTCTGTGTTGTACAGTCTATTGCTGGCCGCAGAATGAGTTAACGGCAAAACTGTCAGCGAGCTCGTTCTTACAGTCTAGCTGGAGAGTTTTTCTTTTATTTTACTTCCTAGCTGATTTATGGCCACGGAGCACATCGAAGTTAAATATACAAGGAAACGAAGAGCCTTAATGTTTTTTGTTTTTTTTTTTGAAGTCCAATTGCAAAAGAAAAATATATTTTTTTTTATCCTCAAGTATATGCATTTAAGAAAAAAAATGCCCCCAAAGGTGGAGAACTCCTTAAAGGTCTAACTTCAAGCAAAAATAAAATGCAGATAATGTCGTCATATCAGAATTATGGGCTGCAGACATGTATCACTAATTAGCATATGATTTATTATGGCTTTCCAATGTGTTCGTAAAAAGTATATTCCGTCTATGATTTTTTTCATAAGCTGTCCAGAAAAAGTAAGAAGTCAAGTTGGCAACTTTGATCAAAAGGGTCAGGAGGACTACAGATGAGAGAACCCGAACCGTAAAGTTTGAAGTTCGACAAACAATCAGTGTCCAAGTTCGGGTGTTGTACGTTTTCTAACCACTCGATTGAGCATCAGGGTGCACGGGTACACTCGGTACTTGGCCCAATGCAAACCACTTGCAGTCTCAAAATATCTCTCATTGGGGGTAAAAATGTTTTCGGATGTAGTGTGTCCAAAAAAAACCCAACCCTCTTTCCCTCTCCCGGAAATGCGCTGTTTATGGCTGACTGTATTGTGGCTCAGAACCAAACCAGTGACTTCCAAGGAGGTTCTTCAGGCTCCAGGATCAAGTTCGGGTCAACTCAACTGTATCTAAAGTCCGGTTGAGCTCCAAACTTCAAGAGGTCCTCTCATCTCAAGTCACGACCTCACAATAGAGTTGGTAGTCACCAGCTTACGTTTCCAGTTGACAAACAGAATTGTTTTGTGTCAACGTTAAGTTGGGTTTGGTAGGGTTGTCTAAAGCCATGGTGTGGCTGGGGCTGGAACATTTTATTGGAGAAGAATTTGGACCCACCAGGGGTGATCATAGAGTTGGCAAGGGGTATGGCCACCATCAACCACCAGTAAAATAAAAAAAATGGCTGTCTTATAGTTATTATGGTCTTAGAATGTTAGAGTTGGACGACACCTCCAGGGTCATCGTGTCCAACCTCCTGCTCAATGCAGGATTCACTAAACCATCTCAGATAGAAGACTTCTAATGAAGGAGACTTCACCACCTTTTGTGGACACTTGTTCTACTCATTGATCACTCTCACTGCCAGAAGCTTTTACTAATATCAAATTTGTATCTTCTCCCTTTCAATTTTTTCGAAGCTTATCGTGTTTCTATGTGGAAATGAGAATAATGATGATCCCTCTACACTCTGACAACCCTTTAGATATTTGTAGACAGCCAATAAGTCTCCCGTTAGGCTTCTTTTTTGCAAGCTAAACGTTCCCAGGTCCTTTAACCATTCTTCGTTGTATGAGACGCATCGGATTATAAGACGCACCCAAAATCTAGAGAAAAAAAAGGGGGAAAAATATGGGGTCCGATTTATAATCCGGTGGTGTCTTATCGGGATGGGGCAACAGTGGCGGTGGAGTGGGTTTCACAGGAGGCAGGGTCGGTGGTGAAGCAGGGTGATGCAGCGGGCAGTGTGACAGGTGTCCTGGATGCTCCCTGCGAATGATGTGAGGTAGGAACATCCATAAATTGTTGGGAGTCCAGGCTTCAAAGAAATGGTGCTCGTAGACGGTGCGTAGGCAGATTGAGCTATCGGCTCAATGATGAGCCGAGATCTCATCTGCCCATGCGCAATCTCCAAGTGCCATTTTCCTTAAGTCTGCTGCTGGGAGCTCAATGGGCCCAAGGCTGCGTGTGCGCAGATGAGCTCTTGAGCCGAGAGCTCAATATGCGCATGCGCTGACTCTGGGTGCCATTATTTGAAACCCACACAGCTGACATTTTTAGGATGGCCCCTGCCTCACCTCCCGCAGCACAGTGCACAGCTCGCAGCATCGCCTCTGCCTCCTGTGACCATTCTCCACCACCCCACGGAAAGCTACATTCAGCTTATAAGACGCATCCCACATTTTTCCTCCCAAACTTTTTGGAGGAAAAGTACATCTTATAATCCACCAAATATGGTAGTTCCATCCGGAAAGCTCTTCTCTGAACTTGCTCCAGTTTTTCAGTCTTTTTAAAATGTGGTTCCCAAAACTGGACACATTATTCCAGATAAGGTCTCACCAAAGAGGATCACCCCTTCGTGTCTTCTATCTTCTTCACAACTTTGGCCTGCAGGAAGCTGAAAGACTCCAAGTTTTTCTGTCCCGCTCCATCATCTTCCGTTTTCTAGTGGCAGTAATACAGTGAGATACCCTTACCCTTGGTCCTTTGGCACATGGTCCTCCTACACCATTGCCGGTGGATGATCTTTCTCATAATTTGTCTATGTGCCAATGTTTTCGAGGGATGCTTAAGTTATAAGCCCATGACCTTCTATGTAAAAATTACCAAAAATGTGCAAAAGAGAGATCAGAGAAAAAGTGGGACATTTATACTAAGTTTCGTTATTTCTGCCAAGGAATATTGTGCTGGAATTTCACGTAGGCTGCTTCATTTCTGTGTAACATTTGTAAGATGTTGGTGAAATGATTTAGCGTTCCAGATTCCTTTTAACTTGTCTGTTTCTGCCAACAATTATAGCGCTAGAATTTCTCGTGGGCAGAGAGATTTCAATGCCGTTTTTGTTATCAGAGATGTTGGCGACATTACATAAACCTCTGAAATTCTGCAGATAAACGAGGTGGTCAACAACGACAATCATGGAAATAAAGAACATTCTAAGAACATTGTGTTCTAGATCTTTGTTTCGCTGATCCAGGACTGATACAGTCTGGGGAAGGATCCTTTTCCATAAGGCTTGGACTAATGTCGGTTATAGGTGTTCAATGTAGGGCACTGGATGTTTGTGGTGGGAATAGGTTATTTATTTATTTATTTTTAATATTTCTTTGTTTTTTACAGTATATGTTTTGTCTCAAAACTGTAGAATCTTTCTGAGGACAAGTGTTTTGTATATTTTTTTTTATACTACATACAGTCTATACTAATATTCTATACAGCACTGTATGACACTATACTATACCAAACTATGTAGCATAGTATGGCACTATACTATACCAAACTATGTAGCATAGTATGGCACGATACCAAACTATGTAGCATAGTATGGCACTATACCAAACTATATAGCATAGTATGGCACTATACCAAACTATGTAGCATAGTATGGCACTATACCAAACTATGTAGCATAGTATGGCACTATACCAAACTATGTAGCATAGTATGGCACTATACCAAACTATGTAGCATAGTATGGCACTATACCAAACTATGTAGCATAGTATGACACTATACCAAACTATGTAGCATAGTATGGCACTATACTATACCAAACTATGTAGCATAGTATGGCACTATACTATACCAAACTATGTAGCATAGTATGGCACGATACCAAACTATGTAGCATAGTATGGCACTATACTATACCAAACTATGTAGCATAGTATGGCATGATACCAAACTATGTAGCATAGTATGGCACTATACTATACCAAACTATGTAGCATAGTATGGCACTATACCAAGCATATAGCATAGTTTGGCACTATACCAAACTATGTAGCATAGTATGGCACTATACCAAACTATGTAGCATAGTATGGCACTATACCAAACTATATAGCATAGTATGGCACTATACCAAACCATGTAGCATAGTATGGCACTATACCAAACCATGTAGCATAGTATGGGCACTATACCAAACTATGTAGCATAGTATGGCACTATACCAAACTATGTAGCATAGTATGGCACTATACCAAACTATGTATCATAGTATGCACTATACCAAACTATGTAGCATAGTATGGCACTATACTATACCAAACTATAGTTACATAGCTACATAGTTTGGTATGGTATAGTGCCATACTATGCTCTATAGTTTGGTATCGTGCCATACTATGCTACATAGTTTGGTATAGTATAGTGCCATACTATGTTACATAGTTTGGTATAGTATTTCTATAGTATAGTGTATTACAATGCTGTATAGAATATTAGTTGTGTTATAATGTATATTGTGATACCATATAGTATAGTTTTGTATATAAATGTTTTGCATAGTGTTTTAAAGTAGATACTAGATAGTGCTGTATGTTATTTTAGTCTAGTATTTTACGGTATAATTAGTATATTTAAGTTTAATACATTATGGTACAGTATAGTACAGTATTTCACAGTATTTTACTATGCTGTATAATATTGTTTAGTATGCTAGAATGTTGTCTAGTGAAGTATAGTATTATACAGCATAGTACTGTTTAGCATAGTATTTTAGTTTAGTGCACTATTATATAGCATACTGGTGCATAGTGTTATATATTACTTTACTGTGTCATATACACTGGGTTGACTCCATAATCTGTGTTATATACAGTGGGGTAGAATGGAAGTAGTCACTGTATCGGTGTAGTACAGTATATATTTTTTACTGATTTGTACGCTGTTTTAGAGTCTAAAATGTTATAGTATAGTACTGATTTGTACAGGATGGCAAAGTATGGTGTTGTATAGTATAACACTGTATATTAAAAGATAATATTGTATACTGTGACACTATAGTATAGGAATATATATATATAATATATATATATATATACGCAGTGTATATTAGTTTATTAGTCTTGCTTTGTGCAATATTGTACTATGTGATAAGGTATTGTTTAGAATGATTTGGTAATGTTTAGTATAATTTACTATTGTTTAGTATGATTCTATGATTCTAGTATTGTTTAGTATGATTTGATATTGTTTAGTATGATTTATTATTGTGTTATATGATTCTAGTATTGTTTAGTATGATTCTAGTACTGTTTAGTATGATTTGATATTTTTTAGTATGATTTAGTGTTGTTTAGTATTGTTTAGTATGAATTAGTATTGTTTAGTATGATTCTAGTATTGTTTAGTATGATTCTAGTATTGTTTAGTATGATTTAGTATTGTTTAGTATGATTTAGTATTGTTTAGTATGATTCTAGTATTGTTTAGTATGATTCTAGTATTTAGTATGAATTAGTATTGTTTAGTATGATTTTAGTATTGTTTAGTATGATTCTAGTATTGTTTAGTATGATTCTAGTATTGTTTAGTATGATTCTAGTATTGTTTAGTATGATTTAGTATTGTTTAGTATGATTTAGTATTGTTTAGTATGATTCTAGTATTGTTTAGTATGATTCTAGTATTGTTTAGTATGATTCTAGTATTTAGTATGAATTAGTATTGTTTAGTATGATTTTAGTATTGTTTAGTATGATTCTAGTATTGTTTAGTATGATTTAGTATTGTTTAGTATGATTCTAGTATTGTTTAGTATGATTCTAGTATTGTTTAGTATGATTCTAGTATTGTTTAGTATGATTCTAGTATTTAGTATGAATTAGTATTGTTTAGTATGATTCTAGTATTTAGTATGAATTAGTATTGTTTAGTATGATTTTAGTATTGTTTAGTATGATTTAGTATGATTTAGCATTGTTTAGTATGATTCTAGTATTGTTTACTATGTTTTTAGTATTGTTTAGCATGATCTAGTAATGTTTAATATGATTATAGTATTGTTTAGTATGATATAGTATTGTTTAGCATGTTTTGGCATTGTTTAGTATGATTCTAGTATTGTTTGGTATGATTTAGTATTGTTTAGTATAATTTAGTATTGTTTAGTATTATTTGGTATTGTTTAGTATAATTTAGTATTGTTTCGTATGATTTGGTATTGTTTAGTATGTTTTGGCATTGTTTAGTATGATTCTAGTATTGTTTAGTATGATTCTAGTATTTATGATTTAGTATTGTTTAGTATGATTTGGTATTGTTTAGTATAATTTAGTATTGTTTAGTATGATTTAGTATTGTTTAGTTTGATAAATTATTGTATAGTACGGTATTATATAGTATAGTAAAGTACAATGTAAATGTAGTATAGTACTGATTAGCATATTGTATACTATTATTTAGCATAGTGACCCGGGCTGCAGTGACCTCTGTCACCTATGTCATGTGATGTCACATCAACTTACGGAATTGGAAGTTGACCCGGCATCACTGAGGTGGGACCCAGCCTCCGTGAGTGACTTGGCTGTGGTCAGAGTTTCACGGCATATCACAGCCCAGCATCCCTCGTGCTTACGTCGCTCTGCGGTTAAGGAGAGAACGCGCGAGATGCTGAGATGTGACGTGCAATGAATCTCTGCCCTCAACCCAGTCACTTATGGAGACTGGGTACCGCCTCAGTGATGCCAGGTCAACTCCCAATTCCGGAAGTTGACTTGACATCACCGGACATCAGAGGTCACTACAGCCCGCATCACGTGATGGGGGATAATGCTGCTCACAGGCAGAACGGACAACAGAAGGTATTTAGAAAAAGCCTTCTGTCTCAGCTTTACACCGATATGGCCACTATGTTTCGTAGTGGACCACCTCTTTAGTCCATATTATGGCGCCATAACGGTCATGTCTTTACGTTACAAAATCGTGCCGATGGGTTCTATTTAAGAGAGTACTCATGGGGCATTGATTATTTTTACAGGGCAGACAGTGGACATACATACTAGGTTATAGGGCACAGAACTTGCCTTGCTCCTGGCGCTGGCAACTTTCCTATCCAATTGGTCATATAGTATTGCTTGTTATGTTATGGTATAGTATGAGTACACTATTATTTAGTAAAGTGTTGCATAGTTATATATACTATTTTACTTGGTATTATGGAATAGTATAGTGTAGTACTGTTTATCATAGCATTGTATTTTAGTGCTGTATAGTTTTATATTGTACTAGCTGTAGTACCCGGCGTTGCCCGGGATAGTAACTGTCTCTGTCTCTCTCCCAGTCTCTGTCTGTCTGTCTATCTGTCTGTCTCTCTCCCAGTCTATATCTGTCTGTGTCTCTCTGTCTCTCTCTCTGTCTGTCTCTCTATCTCTCTTTGCCTGTCTCTATCGGTCTCTTTCCCTGTCTCTTTGTCTGTCTCTCTCTCTTTCCCTGTCTGTCTCTTTCTCTCTGTCTCTATCCCTGTCTTTCTGTGTCTCTGTCTCTCTATCTCTTTCCCTGTCTATCTCTTTGTCTGTCTCTTTGTCTGTGTCTGTCTCTTTGTCTGTCTCTGTCTATCTATCTCTTTCCCTGTCTGTCTTTGTCTGTCTCTCTCTCTTTCCCTGTCTGTCTCTTTCTCTGTCTCTTTCCCTGTCTGTCTGTGTCTCTGTCTCTCTATCTCTTTCCCTGTCTATCTCTCTATCTCTTTCTTTCCCCTTCTGTCTCTCTATCTCTTTCCCCTTCTGTCTCTCCGTCACTTTCTCTCTGTCTCTGTCTGTCTCTTTGTCTATCTGTCTCTGTCTTTGTCTGTGTCTGTCTCTATGTCTATGTTTATATATGTTGCAGCATAGTATAACGTGGTGCTGCTTAGTATACTATATAGTTTAGTACTCTTTTAGTATATGTATAGTATATTGTTTAGTAGGATGTTATATAGTGCAGTGCTGTTTGTGTAGTATATATTTAGCATACAGTGGCATAACTTGAAGCTCCATTGCAAAATTTCCAGCAAGGCCTCGCACTATCACTTTCTATTCTCATATGGGCTAATGGGTTATTTTTGGGCCCAGGTGCGACTACAACCTCTGCACCTATTATAGTTACACCCCTGTTAGTATACAATTACATTGCTAAGTATCTTACGTTTTTATCATTTACAGCAATATTTCATGTATTCGTTAATCGCAGTGGGCTACCGCACCGTGTATGTACAATGATATAGTATAATATTGCTTATTTTTTTTTAGCATAGTGTTCTCTGGTAATGTAGAGTTTACTTTATTATTGTATATTGATATACTTTTGTGCACCATGGTTTATTTTAATATTATGTATAATCGTACTGTAGGGTCATATTAGTTATAATATTGTATACATTATCTTATAGGGGACGTGTCACGGTAAGTGGAGAGAAAGCAGGGGACAGGGGCTCCTAGACTGGCCCTCAGGCTAGGGGACCGTAGCTATCCCCGATCTCAGTTACCTCTAAAGGTGAGGATGTGTGAGCCGCCTTCCTGGCCCTGCTAGTGACCAGCCCTCATCTTGTACCCCATGCCCCCAACCCTTGGAATGGGCTGGGGCAGAATAGACAAATGGGGGAAACCAAAACTCTATCTCTTGGTACACCCACAGAGGTATGAGATATTTAGAGCTTAGGAGGAAAATAAGAACAGGGAGGAAACAACAAGACAATGGGAGAATTTCCACAACAGCTCCACACACAAAGTAACACAATCACCAGCAGGACTGGGACACAACAGCACACAGACCGACACAGCAATAAACTATAGTCGGCATGAAAGGACAGATTCCACCCTCTTACATAGAAAGTGAGCCAATGTAATAGGCTTCCAATGACATGTGATCCCAAAAGTAACAAGCTAGCCTGACCATGAATGAGCCCACAGCTAGTCGATGCCCAATCCTGCCTGTGTAGCTCAGAAGCATCAGAGAAACCATAGGATGAAGTGTCAGGATCTGTAATGTGAACAGCATGTGATGCTGCCATGACAATCAGTGAGTTTTGTGCAAAACTCCTGGTGACAGGAATGTGGTCACAACATCTTTTTCAGATTAAGCTTGGAATCCACCTGAAAAAGTGCAGCGAAACCACTGCAAAAGAAAATAACATAATTCACAGCCATTGTCAAAATGACTTTAGGGATTGGAAAACATGGTGTGGTTAAAAGAAGTAGCATGTTCAGTGTTCTACGAAGCTAGTCTCTAGTTTAAATTATAGAAAAAAAGAAGCCTGTGGCAGAACTGCGACAAAATTAAAGGTGAAACCGCAAGTGAAGTTGCTTCAGGAAAAAGATCATGACCTTTTCCTGACGCAGCATCACCTAGGGAGATCTCGGTGGGGCCTCCAATGTCTTAAAGATGTCATGTGCACATACCCTAATACTGTTTAGTGTGTGTGTGTGTGTATAATATATATATATATATATATATATATATATATATATATATATATATATATATATATATATATATATTATATACACACACACACACACACACACTAGACAGTATTAGGGTATCTACACATGACATCTTTAAGACATTGGAGGCCCCACCGAGGTTTCCCTAGCCAATGTTGTGTCAAGAAATGGCCATGATCTTTTTCCTGAAACGACTTCATTGACTGTTTCGCGAAAAGTTTGGACACACCTTCTCATTCAAAGAGTTTTCTTCATTATCATGACTCTAAAAATTGTAGATTCACATTGAAGACATCAAAACTATGAATGAAAACATGTGGAATGAAATACTTAAAGTGTGAAACAACTGAAAATATGTCTTATATTCTAGGTTCTTCAAAGTAGCCACCTTTTGCTTTGATTACTGCTTTGCACACTCTTGGCATTCTCTTGATGAGCTTCAAGGGGTAGTCACCGGAAATGATTTTCCAACAGTCTTGAAGGAGTTCCCAGATATGCTTAGCACTTGTTGGCCCTTTTGCCTTCACTCTGCGGTCCAGCTCACCCCAAACCATCTCGATTGGGTTCAGGTCTGGTGACTGTGGAGGAAGGTCATCTGGCGTAGCACCCCATCACTCTCCTTCTTATTCAAATAGCCCTTACACAGCCTGGAGATGTGTTTGGGGTCATTGTCCTGTTGAAAAATAAATCATGGTCCAACTAAACGCAAACCGGATAGAATAGCCACTGCAAGATGCTGTGGTAGCCATGCTGGTTCTGTATGCCTTCAATTTTGAATAAATCCCCAACAGTGTCACCAGCAAAGCCCCCCCACACCATCACACCTCCTCCTCCTCCATGCTTCACGGTGGGAACCAGCCATGTAGAGTCCATCCGTTCACCTTTTTTACAAAGACACGGGGGTTGGATCAAAAGATCTCAAATGTGGACTCATCAGACCAAAACACAGATTTCCACTGGTCTAATGTCCACTCCTTGTGTTCTTTAGCCCAAACAAGTCTCTTCTGCTTGTTGCCTGTCCTTAGCAGTGGTTTCCTAGCAGCTATTTTACCATGAAGGCCTGCTGCACAAGGTCTCCTCTTAATAGTTATTCCAGAGATGAGAAGGTGTGTCCAAACATTTGGTCTGTACTGCGTGTGTGTGTATATATATATATATATATATGTATGTGCGTGTGTATATATATATATATATATATATATATATATATATTTTATAATATAATATTTTATTTTTTTGTGTACTATTGTATAATGTTGTATAGTGCAGTGCTGTTGTATATTATTATATATTTTAGCCCCCATTCATCATTGCATTTCCTCCATTTTCGGGGGGCAAATATAACTCTTAGTGACTTTGTGATTTGAGAAAATTCATCAAACAATTTACTTCTTTTGTGGTTGTTAGTTTTCTGATTTTTACATCATTGCGGCTTTTCCAGATGTTTTAGACAAACAGATGCATAAAATGTGCCTTTTTTTAAAAAAAGATTTGGCGCAACTCTGTCTCCATTCCCTCTTTGGAGTGGTTTTATATATGCCATTCATTTTATTAGGACGTTTTGCAAAAAGCACTGAAAAAAAGGACAATTTCGGGTTTTGCGCAAAATTCAAAAATTCCATGTGCCATTTTGATAAATTTCCCACAACAAAACTTTAGCAAATATTGATCACAATTTTTGTATAAAATCACCATTAAATGTCAATAAATATCAAAAAACCTTTAAATAAGAATCCATAGGGATACAATCAATAAAGGAAATGATGATGAAATTGATATTAAAATTACTATTTTTATTCAATAATTAAAATAAATATTTATTACAAATCTATAGAAATAATAGGCAGGAGAAAGTCCCATAAATTATAGCAGCGGTTTACCAGGAAAAATAAAGTGCTAAATGCAATGACCACTATTATTTAGGTAAATATCTATTTATCATATATCACAAAGTGCACAGTGCAAAATTAAATATCAAAGTGATATGGTATATACGAAAGAGATATGGTGTAAATATCCTATATATCACGAAAAATAAAGTGTAAAAATGTACTGATCTGTAAAGGAAATTATACTGTACCTTCTGTGTGGTCAGTAAATGATCCAAAGCGTGCCGCTGTGCCCCGACGCGCGTTTCAGCGATCCTTTCCTCAGGGGGTGCTATAGGGGAGTGAGGTTAATGACCCATTTATAACCTGTTAAGTTTTAAAACTTTAGCAAAATCCACAAATCAGAAAAAAAAGTGACTTAACCCCCCCTCTCCCCCAAAAAATGATGATTGGGGCCCTTAGTATGCAGTTGTCTGCCATAATATTGCTTACTATGGTATAGTCATGTATTGTAGTATACTTTTGCACCTCACGGTTTATTATAGTGCTGTTTTAGTGTATCGTCTATTATACAAGGCATCTCTTCTCTATTGCGGTCGGCATTATGTTAGAAATACAGGAGCAGCTTGTGTGTTGTGTTTGCTTGATTGCCTATTTCTGCCAATGAATATTGTACAAAGATTTCACGTGGGCAGTTGCCTTTTCCAGCTACCATTTGTTTCCTAAGTAGTTGATAAAGGATTTTGGACGACCCCCACCCCCCATCCGACAAACAAAAAAAAAAAATTTTCTATAATGTAAAATTTTTTACTGCTGACCTGTAATGTTTCAGACATTTTATATAAAATGACTGCGCACTCATACAGTGCTCCAAAATTAAATTTATAGACCTGCATAGAAAAGATAAAATTGTGCCTACGTGCAGTAACCATTAAGGGGAGTGTAGGAGATTTGTGCACGCCTTTTACACATTAAAGGGGTTGTCAATTTGTCGTCACCAGGTCAATCATATCCAGTTTTGCTCCTATTCTAGTCCTGCTATTCCCCTTATTATCCTATTTTTTTTTATATTTAATCTGCCATATGGTTCCAGAGATATTGATCTTTTCATTCTAATGAATTGTTATAGTCTTTACAAAGAGGGCGTGTCTCAGGATCCTCAGGGACGGGTGCCAGATGACCTGGTCTCCACAGTCACCAGACCTGAACCCAATCGAGATGGTTTGGGGTGAGCTGGACCGCAGAGTGAAGGCAAAAGGGCCAACAAGTGCTAAGCATCTTAAGCCACTTTGCATAAGTACCCTGTTCGTCACGCCCACTTAGTCAAGAGCATTTAATTTAGCACAAAATAAAAAGATCATTACTAGAGTTTGGGTTCTTTACGTATGCAAACCACTCACGTGAGCATTGCTGTTCTCGGGTACGCTCGGTGCTCAGCCCGGTGTGAGCCACTTGCAGTGTTTGAATAGCTCGCACTGGGGGTAACAACAGCGTAATCGTATGTAGTGTGCACAAATAAAAGAAAAATCTCACCCTCTCTCCCTTGGAATTGCTTAGTTTATGGCTGGTTGTATGTGGGTGAAGACCCGAACCGCCAAATCAATGGCTTCCAATGAGGTTCAGGTCCAAAAAATAACTCTATCTAAGGTCTGGCTGAACACACAGAACCGAACTTCCACAGAGCTGCTCATCTCTACTCATTAGTTCTTCTGGTTGTGGACTCTATATAGTATTAGTCTCCTTCCCCCTCTGGCAGCTGACAATATAGCCTTTTCTTATTTAACTTTTTTTTCTCAACTTTACTGCAATTCTGATAAGCAGAGAAGAAACCTAATATTACGAGAGATGCCTCATGTTGCTACAGGAGATGGACTCTAAACAGAATCATGCTCCTTCTCCTCCTGGTAATTAAAAATATAGCCCCTTTTCACTTCGCTCATTGAAAATGTGTTCCCAGCTTTTGTGTCTATGCTCCTTTCCTGACAAGCAGGAAGGAAAGCTATGTCTCTTGGCTGTTATGTAGTGTTAATTGTGCCAAGACCTGGCGGTGCGGAGAGTGACTGAGTATGTGTGTCCACCAGAGATCAGCTCAGTAGGAGGACGTGCTAATCGCATGCATACACAAAAAAAAAAATGGAAAGCCCCTCCCACCCGCCCCCGAAAGTGCTCTGTTTATGGCTGCCTGCATGTGGACAGAGACCCGAACTACCCAATTGATGACTTCCATTGAGGTTCAGGTTAAGTCCGGGTCCCAAACCGAACTTTATCTAAAGTCCGGCTGAAGCCGCCTTTCATGATTCCTATGTGCAGAACATTCTGTATTGTTCTACTATGCTCTCCTGCGGAGCCGGAATATGTTGCTTATTGTGCAGAGTGTATTGCAGGATAATGCTCTGCGGATTGTTTCACAGCACTGGGGTGCATGGGAGGTGCTCACGCAGATGCTTCTCGTTCCCAGTGATTGCTCTGCTTCTTTAGGGAGTATTTTAGCTTGGGACGCCGCGTCGTGCTTGCTGTTAGCTCCCGTGGTGCTCAGTGTTCAGATCTTGGCCTCTCGACTTCGGACTGTTGTTGACCCGTCTCTGCCTGTCCCCTCCTGTTTCTGTTGTGACCTCCCGGCTTCTGACCTCGGACTTCCTCCTGACCACGTCCCTGCTCCCTGTATTTTACGCACATACTCTCCTGGAACACTTCGGCTTGTATTTTGACCTCGTCTGTCTGCCCTTCCCATGTTCTGTCGTGCCCTTTTAGTTTATGATCTCGGCCTGTCTGACTACCTCTCCATTTACTGCATGCAAGTTGTGTCTAGCGCCACCTAGTGACAGTCATCACACTGCCGAACCAAACTTCCACTGGTCCGCTCATCTCTAGTCCCTATCTCTGGAACCATATGGCGGATTTATAAAAAAAAAAAAACGGAATCCTCAGAGGAATAGCAAGACTAAAATCAAGGATAAAATCTGGTAACAGGTCCTCTTTAAAATGAAGATACTATATATACACCCAAGTTTGAATGCAATGATATGTACGGCCATGTTGGACGTTTATCCCTCGGCTCGGATTAGCTCCGTGCATCCATGACGGTTTCATAAACCTGCCTTTTTTTCCGCATGTGACATTGTATCCTGCTTATTATGTGCTACATAAATAAGGGAAGGCGACCAGACATGGTGGATCTTATGTCGCCGGACAGGTATTATGTATCAGAAAATACAATGTAACAGCAAACAGCGGCACAAGAGCTCGGGATGTTATAATGGCGTGCTGTACAAATGTGGAACACAAGTATACAATTCACACTTGACACAACATTCAGCGTATGCCAGATAATAGGGAGCTCTGCATGACGGGTTTATATTTAGCGCTGGGAACTTTCTCGCCCATCCATGTTTTGCTGTATGCGGATATCGGGATAATTGACTATTAGCATCTATGAATTATGAAATATGTGGCACACTTTACACATCGGTGCATTTTCATGCGCGTGGCTGCACACTATCCATCCCTATTTCTCGCGAGATTCCTGCAGTGCCCAACTCTTCCTGGAGATTTGTATGTCTCTCCTACTGGGAGCGTTGGCATATATGAGGTATGATAAACCCATAGGCACCACATGTGTTTCTGTATGGTGACTCCAAACTATAAAGAAGGTCCACGTGTCTTCTGACTCAAGGAAAGTGTGGGCCTCTTATGAGTTGCCTTGTACCAATTTTAAAGAGATTTGCCAACTCTTCCCAGAGTTTGGGATGTCTCTCCTACTAAGACCATTGGTATATATGAGGTATAATGGACCCATACCCACCACGTGTGCTTCTGTATGGTTACTCCAAACTATAAAGAAGGTCCATGTGTCTTCTGACTCAACAAAAGTGAGGGCCTCTTATGAGTTGCCTTGTACCAATTTTAATGAGATTTGCCAACTCTTCCCAGAGTTTGGGATATCTCTCCTACTAAGACCATTGGTATATATGAGGTATAATGGACCCATACCCACCACGTGTGCTTCTGTATGGTTACTCCAAACTATAAAGAAGGTCCATGTGTCTTCTGACTCAACAAAAGTGAGGGCCTCTTATGAGTTGCCTTGTACCAATTTTAATGAGATTTGCCAACTCTTCCCAGAGTTTGGGATATCTCTCCTACTAAGACCATTGGTATATATGAGGTATAATGGACCCATACCCACCACGTGTGCTTCTGTATGGTTACTCCAAACTATAAAGAAGGTCCATGTGTCTTCTGACTCAACAAAAGTGAGGGCCTCTTATGAGTTGCCTTGTACCAATTTTAATGAGATTTGCCAACTCTTCCCAGAGTTTGGGATATCTCTCCTAAGAGCGTTGGTGTATATATATGCCATACGGTTGCTTCTGTATGGTGACTCCAAATTACAAAGATGGTCCGTGTGTCTTCTGACAAAAAAGTGGGGACCTCTTATGATTTGCCTTGTACCAATTTTAATGAGATTTGCCAACTCTTCCCGGAGTGTGGGATGTTTCTCCTGCTGGGAACGTTGGCACAAAAGAGGTATGATAAACCCTTAGGCACCACGTGTGCTTCTGTATGGTGATTCCAAACTATAAAGAAGGTCCATCTGTCTTCTGACTCAACAAAAGTGAGGGCCTATTATGAGTTGCCTTGTACCAATTGTAATGAGAGTTGCCAACTCTTCCCAGAGTTTGGGATGTCTCTCCTACTAAGAGCGTTGGCATATATGAGGTATGATGGACCCATAGGCACCACGTGTGCTTCTGTATTGTGACTCCAAACTATAAAGAAGGTCCATGTGTCTCCTGACTCAAGGAAAGTGAGGGCTTCTTATGAATTGCCTTGTACCAATGTTAATGGGTGGTTAGGTCCTGAAATCCGGATGAGGCACCAAGATTTCCTATCCCAGGTGGTTAGGAGTGCATTGATGTAAAGCAGCTTCTGATAGGGTCTGATATTTGGTAATAGGGTCATCTTCTTCTGTGCCCAATTCTGAGTGGAGCATATTATGATTTTGAGATTTTTTTTCCTCCTTTTGATGGCGATACAGTATGGGCTTAAACCATGCTATAGGCGCTATGTTAAGAAGCCATGTTGTAAGGATCTGTAATATGGCTTTGTGCAGATCTTATGTAGCGATACTCAGCAGATAAAGTTGGCCAATCCTGCCAAGTTTTGGAGATCCCAGATGATCATCTGATGTGTATGGGGTCTCCTCTACTGATTGGCGAGCAATATAGTGCTCAGTACTTGTAATGAGTGAGCACTACGATGCTCAGGTGCTCGTTACTCGAGTTGAGCAGGTCAGACACTCAGATGGGCTCAACTCGAGTAACAAGTATAATGGAAGTCAATGATTGGGCAGTATGGCTCTGTGTCCACATACAACCGGCTCCAACCAGAGGATTTCCGGGGAGGGTAGGCGGAGTTTTGGTTTTTTTTTAGGACACCCTACACCCAAAAACATTGATTTTACTCCCAATGAGAGCCATTCAGAGACTGTAAGTGGCTCTCACTGGGGTGCCGGCTCCCATCATTCGGTGAAGCCAGTCTGTGCTTTGTGTTCAATGTTTCACAAACGACCTATCCGAGCACCCGTGATACTTCGCCGAGCATACCCGAGCACCCAAGTATTGAGCAGTGCCAAGTGCACTCATGCATTGTTAGTCTTGTGGACTAATCTGTCAGGGAAGAGAACATTTGGACAGATGGAATTTCGACACTCAATTTTTTGTTTTGTTTTCAGGGGAGATAAGTTGATAGGTTCTCCTCTTCCCCTTTGAAAACGGATGAACTCACGGCTGAGTACTCATGTGTATGGGGGAGCCGGGAGAATGCTGTCGATTTAAGAAATGTTCACTTAACATATATCTCTTGTATACATGTTTCAGATAGGCCCCAACGTCTCTTAGGATCTGATATCTCACCTACCTTTGGCTAGACTAGGTCCATAAAAAAGGTCCTCTTGACAGCAAAGCAAAGTAGGTCACTCCTACTTGCCAAATTTTAGCTAGATAGCCTCACAAATTAATAACCCCTGGTGGCTTTCAAACCCAAGGGAAAAAGTTTATTACTTTTGTAGTGTAAGGCAGCAAGGTGTTCGTAAAATCCTAGGAATTTATGGTGTAGTTACAGGACCCACGTGTATGATGGTCCACTCCATTTAGTCAAAAGTAAATTCAGGTTTCTCCTATTGTCTTAGAGGGCTCCTATGAGTTGGGAGCCCTTGGCAATTGCCTAGTGTGTAGGACGTTCCTTCAGGTGGAGTACTAGCTCCAACAACTGGAACAATAATGACATGTTTTCCCTTTAAATAATCAAAGGCTTTCTTTTTTTAAGAGGTAGAAGACCCAAGGTCCTGCATTTTATTTCCCTCCCTTGCCATGATGGACAAAAGGATGGACATAAGAGGCCTGGTGTGAACCTGAACCTAGGTGAGGAGAAAAACTTCATATATTACATATAATAAAGCCAATCTTCCCAGTTATATACCAATACAGCCTACACTCCCTATATCAGTCCATACACAGGACAACAATGGACTCTGATTATTATTGTTCTGAACTGGGGCCTAACTGGGAGTTTTCTGCATCCTCGGCCCATTACTAACCACTAGAGGTGTGATACTTTGAGTTCTGTGTGATGTCAGTCCAAACTAACATCTACCTCAGACATTTAGGGCCAATACTAGGGATACACCAAAAAGATCTTAGAGATACTCATTTAAAGAGTGATTTTCACTTTCATAAAAAATATATTTTCGGATAGTGCTTGTAAATACAAGCAATCTTGCAATTTACTGCTTATTACGATTTTCAACCATTCTTGAGATATTAACACTTTTCTTTTTGTTTTGTTTACAGCTCGTTGCTGTGGAGCTATAAACAAATGAAAAGAAACGTGTTAATATCTCAAGATCGGCTGAAAATTTTAATAAACAGTAAATTGCAAAAGTGCTTGTTTTTACAAGCACTATCTGACAATATTCATTTTTTGGAAGATGGGAATGACACTTTAAGAATTTCAATAACTAATCGAAGAACTGTAGAGCCTATGGGCACTTCCCAAACATCAAATGTGCCCCCAAAACAATTTTAGTTTGCTCTTAGGTCTCTCTAAACAGTAACATTTAGGAGGGAAGGAGTTAAAAAATAATAGACACTTATACTCACCTATCCTTGCCCCTTCCCCGTCCTCCTGTCTTCGCTTCGGCTTTGTCAGTTCAGGAAGACCTGAAGAAAAGACTTCTGGATTGGGTGGTGTGGTCAGGACAGGGGGTGGGTGGGCTTAGGACATATATATATATATATATATATATATATATATATATATATATATATATATATATATATAAATATCTATTTTTTATTTTTTTCATTAATTTAAACCTCTTTCCATTTATAATACCAGCTCCTCCTTATGTGGTTGAGAAGGCCTTTGTTCCCACATACCACGCCCTAATATCTACGTTCCTTCTCCCCACCTCTTCTCTTCTCTCTGAAAAGGGTTGGGGGTGATATATGGGCAGGAAGCGATGGTATACATCCTCAGTCTTCCAGAGATATTAAACTGAAAATTCAGGCCTAACAAATGGCTTAATTAAAAATTTAAGAGGAAGAGAAGCATTAAGACTGTTACAGTCCTTGGAAAGAGTATGCAGTTCGATGTTCTGCCTATATCTGTAAACAGGAAGGCTACCAATTAGTGACTGATGCAAAGTTTAATGGCTGAAACTCCACCGGGGCGAAGCTGAGATGGATAGAAAGATAGATAGACAGAGAGATGGATGGATGGATGGATGGATGGATTGGTGGATGTGTGGGTGGATGCATCTATCAATAGGGGGATGGATAGATGGAATAGGTAATAGCAGATTAATGGATGGATCGATAGAGGGATAGATAAGTAGATGGATGGGTAGATGGCATAGATGATAGATTGATGGATGGACTGATTAATGGTTAGAGAGATGGATGGATCGATAGAGGGATGAATGGATGCATCGATCGAAGGATGAAGTCATCAATAGAGGGATGGATCAATGGATGGATCGATAGAGGGATGGATGGTTTGATAAGAGGGATAGACGGGTTGATCGAGGGATGGATGGATGGATGGATCGATAGAGGGATGGATGGATTGATGGCTGGATAGATAGAGGGATGCATGGATGGATCGATCAAGGGATGAAGTCATCAATAGAGGGAGGAATCAATGGATGGATCGATAGAGGGATGGATGGTTTGATAGAGGGATAGACGGATTGATAGAGGGATGGATGGATGGATCGAAAGAAGGATGGATGGATAGAGGGTGGATGGATCAATAGCGGGATAGATGGTTGGATGGATCGATAGAGGGATTGATCGATAGAGGGATGGATGAATCGATAGAGGGATTGATTGATAGAGGTATTCATGGATGGATCAATAGAGGGATGGATGGTTTGATAGAGGGATAGACGGCTTGATAGAGGGATGGATGGATCGATAGAGGGATGGATGGATTGATAGAGGGAAGGGTGGATAGATCGATAGAGGGATGGATCGATAGAGAGATGGATGGATCGATGGAGGGATAGATGGATGTATGTGTCACGCTCCCCGGGTCCTCACCCCCGTTCCCCGGCTCACCTGCCACGCTCTCCGCTCCCCAGTCACCGGATTCCGTCCGTCCCAGGGCTCCGGGCCCCCGATCCCGGCGCCCGACAGCTTCCCTGGACCTGGCCGGCTCCCCTGCGTCCTCCTCGCAGCCTCCTTCCCTGGCTTCTGGCACCCGGGCGGCGCGCATGCGCATTAGGGCGCGCGCGCGGTCACTGACCCTTTCTTAAAGGGCCAGCGTCCATTAACAGGAAATGAGGTTGCACAGGTACAGGGTATATAAGGGGTCATTGTCCAAGGGGGCGGGGCCTGATCTTCGTGTTCCCTGAGCTAGGAGTCAGGTCTCCTGGTGTTACTGTGCTCGTACTCACCTATCTCTCTTTGTAGAGCCGTGCCTGCTTCGCCATCCAGTCTGCCGTGTCCTGATCCCCGCACGCTGTCCGTCTGCCATCTGACAGTCCGTACCATCCCGGATCCCTGCGGTGACCCGTCATCTTGCTCCAGAGGTTCCGGACCCCGCCTGATATCACCTCGGCCTCCGAACCTGAGCTACGTCACCAAGACCACCTTCTGTGACTCCGTGGTCCCTGGGACTCCTCCGCTACCTGCACTTGCACGGACTGTTCTACTGCCCATCAGTGCTTCAGCTGCCGGACTCCCTACCACCATCTCAGAGAGTTCGGTCCAGTGGATCCACCTCCTGGGTCTGCCCGACCGCCCGGCCGTGACAGTAAGATCAGGCCATGGATCCCGCTGCAGCACTATTGGCCCTGCAAGAGGAACTCCAACGCCAGCGTGAAGTCCAGACCCGCATGCTGCAATTTATGACCTCCGTGGACACCCGCCTGTACACGTTACAAGCATCCATGACGCCTGCGGCACCCAGGTCCTCCAATGGACAATCCACGGCTCCCGCACCAGTGGCAGCCTCGTCGGGTGCTTCCCAACTCCGGTTGGCTTCACCACCTCGTTATTCTGGAGATCCCAAGACCTGCAGGGGCTTCATCAACCAATGTTCCCTTCATTTCACGCAGCTGCCACATCTATTCGCCTCCGACCAAGCCAAGGTCGCCTTCATAATGTCCCACCTAGAGGGCGAGGCACTGGCGTGGATGAACCCCTTGTGGGAGAAGGAGGACCCTGTGACCAAGAACCTTCGAGAGTTCCTGCAGGCCTTTCGCAGTACCTTTGACGAGCCGGGACGCGCCTCTGCGTCTGCTTCATCACTTCTCCGCCTACGTCAAGGAACACTGACGGTGGGCCAATACGCCATCCGTTTCCGCACTTTGGCTTCTGAACTCGGGTGGAATAATGAGGCCCTGACAGCCGCCTTCTGGGAGGGACTCTCGAGTCGCATCAAAGATGAGTTGGTGGGTCGTGACTTGCCCTCCACCCTAGATGCCCTGATTGCCCTGGCTACTCGAGTGGACATTCGTTTTCAGGAGCGCTCTAAAGAGCTGTCTCGTGAGAGACGACCGGTACGGCATTCCTCACCTCCCCAGAAGCCCTCCGCACCTCAGTCATCAACAGCTGGGATTCCCGTCCACGAGCCCATGCAGATTGACCGAGTACGACAGTCTGAACAGCGTCGAGCAGAGCGGCTCGCCAAGGGCCTCTGCTTTTACTGCGGAGAGGGCACACACCTGCTACGCGCCTGTCCAGAGAGGCCGGGAAACTCCAAAGCCTAGGGTTGGTAGGAGAGGCCACCCTAGGTGCTGGGACTCTCTCAGACCCGGTTATGTGGACTGTGCAAGTGTCAACGGGAGAGACACGGTTCACGGCTGAGGCATACCTCGATTCCGGGGCAGCAGGCAATTTCATTCAGCAGGCCACGGTGGACAAGTACCAGCTGCCTGTTACTCCACTTGACAAACCCCTCGTGATAGCCTCTGTGGATGGGAGACCCCTCTCTGATACCATCTCCTGGGTCACCAGACCGGTCGAACTACGTATCGGTGCCCTGCACACCGAGAACATCTCTCTCTACGTCCTTCCACACATGTCCCATCAAATCCTGCTGGGACTTCCCTGGTTGCGGACACACGAACCCTCAGTCAGCTGGGGTACTGGCGAAATCACCCGATGGGGTCCTTCTTGTCATGAGAAGTGTCTGAAGTCCATACCACACATCCGACGACCTCCGGTTCCAGAGAACCTACCGGAATTGCCCTCGGCCTATTGGTCCTTCGCAGACGTTTTCGACAAGAAGGAGTCTGAGGTACTTCCGCCACACCGTCCCTACGATTGTGCCATCGACCTGCTCCCAGGAACAACACCACCTCGAGGACGGATATATCCGTTGTCCCCAGCCGAAACCAGGGCCATGTCTACCTACATCACAGAGAGCCTGGCTAAGGGATTCATCCGGAGATCCTCCTCTCCTGCGGGAGCGGGCTTCTTCTTCGTTAAGAAGAAAGAGGGTGACCTACGCCCCTGCATCGACTACCGGGGTCTGAATCAGATCACCGTAAAGAACAAGTACCCCCTGCCGCTCATCCCCGAATTGTTCGACCGGCTCAGAGGAGCCCGTGTGTTCACCAAACTGGATCTTCGGGGTGCTTACAACCTAGTTCGTATCCGCTCTGGGGACGAATGGAAGACCGCGTTTAATACTCGCGATGGGCACTATGAATACTGCGTGATGCCCTTCGGCCTATGTAATGCACCAGCAGTCTTCCAAGAATTGGTGAACGACATCTTCCGGGACCTCCTCTACGTCTGTGTAGTAGTGTATCTGGATGACATCCTTATCTACTCTCCGGACCTCCAGACCCACAGAGAGAACGTCCAGCTGGTCCTACAACGACTGAGAGAGAATCGTCTATACGCCAAATATGAGAAGTGTGTCTTTGAGCAGTCTTCTCTCCCTTTCCTGGGATACATCATCTCGGGTACTGGACTGCAAATGGATCCTAAGAAGGTGTCCTCCATACTCAACTGGCCTCCCCCTTCTGGACTAAAGGCAATCCAACGGTTCCTGGGATTTGCCAACTACTACCGCCAGTTCATCCCTCACTTCTCTGCCCTGACTGCTCCTCTCTCCGCTTTGACCAAAAAGGAGGCTAATCCAAAGGACTGGTCACCTGCGGCCGACGCCGCGTTTTGCTCACTGAAGCGAGCATTTGCCTCCGCTCCTGTACTCCACCGTCCGGAGTTAAACCGCCAGTTCACCTTGGAGGTGGATGCCTCCTCCTCGGGAGCCGGAGCAGTGCTCATGCAAAAGTCCTCCTCCGGGAAGATGGTTACATGCGGTTTCTTCTCCAAGAGCTTCTCTGCACCTGAACGTAATTACACCATCGGTGACCGAGAACTATTGGCGGTCAAACTGGCTCTGGAGGAATGGCGCTACCTCCTGGAGGGAGCAGTGTACCCCGTGATTATCTACACGGACCACAAGAACCTGGAATACCTACGGTCCGCTCAGCGACTGAACCCACGGCAAGCCAGGTGGTCCTTATTCTTTGCCAGGTTCGACTTCCAGCTCCATTTCCGACCCGCAGACAAGAATGTACGTGCGGATGCCTTGTCTAGGTCTTTCATGCCCATGGAGCAGGAGGAAGAGACTATCCAGCCTATCATCCCTCCTAGCAAGATTATTCCGGTGGCCCCTGTCACCCTGGCCCAGATACCGCCCGGAAAGACCTATGTCTCTGAGACTGACAGGCAAAAGGTGTTACACTGGGGTCATGCCTCGAAAACAGCCGGTCATGCAGGCCAGAAGAGAACATGGGGTGCGATTGTACGCCATTATTGGTGGCCATCCCTTCGCACGGACGTCGCTGCTTTTGTCTCTGCCTGCTCCTCTTGTGCCAGGAACAAGACGCCCAAACACCTGCCCTATGGCCGTCTTCTGCCTCTGCCGATACCCACAATTCCGTGGCAACACATAGCGATGGATTTTATTACGGACTTGCCATTATCCTCTGGACACACAGTCATATGGGTCGTGGTGGACCGGTTCTCCAAAATGGCTCACTTCGTCCCTATGGCTGGACTGCCCTCTGCTCAGGAACTCGCGGAAGCCTATATACATCACATCTTCCGCTTGCATGGTTTCCCATCCCACATCGTGTCCGACCGAGGAACTCAGTTTACCTCCCGCTTCTGGAGGGCGCTCTGCAAACATCTGGGTGTGACTCTGGACTTTTCTTCTGCTTACCATCCTCAGTCTAATGGCCAAGTGGAAAGGGTCAATCAAATCTTGACCTCCTTCTTACGTCACTACGTCAACGCCCATCACGACGACTGGTCCACGCTTCTACCTTGGGCTGAATTCTCACATAACCACCACATCAGTGAGTCGTCCTCCAAATCTCCCTTCCATGTAGTTTACGGACTTCAACCCTCCGTCCCGTTGCCTATATCCCCTTCATCGGATGTTCCGGCTGCTGATACTGCAGTTCGTGACTTTGCTACCATTTGGGACTCTGTCAAAGCGTCCCTTGGGCGCGCTTCCCAGCGGATGAAGAAACACGCTGACAAGAGACGTCTGGATCCTCCGTGTTTCTCTCCTGGTGACCTGGTCTGGCTTGCTTCCCAGTACATCCGATTGAAGATACCTTCCTACAAGCTGGGTCCTCGCTACATCGGGCCGTTTAAGGTCCTCAGCAAGATCAATGAGGTATCCTACAAGCTACAGCTCCCGGCCACGATGAGGATACCCAACTCCTTCCACGTCTCTCTGCTCAAGCCGGTTGTCCTTGGTCCCTTCTCCGCTGCTGCCAGTCCGGCCCCTCCTCCTATTGCCGATGATGACATCTATGCGGTAAGGGATATCGTGGCCATGAAGACCGTACGAGGTCGACAGTTCTTCCTGGTGGACTGGGAAGGGTATGGTCCTGAGGATAGGTCTTGGGAGCCCAGGGAGAACGTGGGCACTCCTCTTATCCGTGCCTTCATGTCCCGGTTGCGGGGAGGGGGGCGTGGGGGGGGGGGGTACTGTCACGCTCCCCGGGTCCTCACCCCCGTTCCCCGGCTCACCTGCCACGCTCTCCGCTCCCCAGTCACCGGATTCCGTCCGTCCCAGGGCTCCGGGCCCCCGATCCCGGCGCCCGACAGCTTCCCTGGACCTGGCCGGCTCCCCTGCGTCCTCCTCGCAGCCTCCTTCCCTGGCTTCTGGCACCCGGGCGGCGCGCATGCGCATTAGGGCGCGCGCGCGGTCACTGACCCTTTCTTAAAGGGCCAGCGTCCATTAACAGGAAATGAGGTTGCACAGGTACAGGGTATATAAGGGGTCATTGTCCAAGGGGGCGGGGCCTGATCTTCGTGTTCCCTGAGCTAGGAGTCAGGTCTCCTGGTGTTACTGTGCTCGTACTCACCTATCTCTCTTTGTAGAGCCGTGCCTGCTTCGCCATCCAGTCTGCCGTGTCCTGATCCCCGCACGCTGTCCGTCTGCCATCTGACAGTCCGTACCATCCCGGATCCCTGCGGTGACCCGTCATCTTGCTCCAGAGGTTCCGGACCCCGCCTGATATCACCTCGGCCTCCGAACCTGAGCTACGTCACCAAGACCACCTTCTGTGACTCCGTGGTCCCTGGGACTCCTCCGCTACCTGCACTTGCACGGACTGTTCTACTGCCCATCAGTGCTTCAGCTGCCGGACTCCCTACCACCATCTCAGAGAGTTCGGTCCAGTGGATCCACCTCCTGGGTCTGCCCGACCGCCCGGCCGTGACAGTATGGATCGATAGAGGGATGGATGGATGATTGGACGGATCTATAGATAGATGGGCGAATAGATAGATCAGAATTCTAGAATTCAGCATGGAAAGTTAAGGCTTTGATATTACCCATGGGTTGGGTGCTGACTGGTTTAAGATTGTAGCTGTATAGAAAGGCTTGTATCAAGTATTATTAGGTATACAGAGAGAGGTGTATGACTAGTATGGCTACTAGAGGCATTGTCACCCAGCTGACCCCTATACTGTAATAAATGTCCATTTCTTTGACTGATGAAAGGAGATGGTGTCACTCATTATGTTGCCATCAGAATTGTGCCGCAATCTTGGTTGGCCCCGCTATTATGCTCACATGAGGTGCTGGGTGATTATACACGTTCCTCTTTATATATAGATGTATCTATTAGCGAGAGGAACAGTAGCTGCCGTGAAGGGAACTTTTGACAGGAGAGTGACAGGAAATATTTTTTTTTCTAAAGCTTGACGGATGACTAAACTGGGAAAAAGGAAAATTTTCAGATATGAACAATGAAGGTAAAAATGACTGTTCATATGAAAACCTGCCTCTTTTAAAGGGAAAAGTAGATATGTTTATATACGGTGGCCGGAAGAATTAGGGGGTACTTGTAAGGGTAAAAATCTCAGAGGTTCATGTTAAAAAGGAAGACCTCTTTCTTGGGCCCAACTGTAGTCTTTC
This sequence comes from Anomaloglossus baeobatrachus, assembly GCF_048569485.1. Taxonomy (NCBI): domain Eukaryota; kingdom Metazoa; phylum Chordata; class Amphibia; order Anura; family Aromobatidae; genus Anomaloglossus; species Anomaloglossus baeobatrachus. The sequence goes on along the minus strand of NC_134356.1, from coordinate 37,693,645 downwards.
CGAAATGTGCCACAAAGATCTCTTATGTGTACGGGCAGGATACTCCTCCATCCGATAGAGCCCTGGTGTCCAATTGTATATTTATGAGAGGTGGGCAGAAAAGCAGAAATTATGGCACTGATGCTCATGGAGGGGAGCATTGCCATAGCCGTCTACGATGATACTCTGCCATCAGATAGAGCTTTAGTGTTCATGCACAAATTCATGGGAGCTGGAGGGGTCAGAAAAAAGGGTGTCAAGGCCCAGAGAAGGGAAGAGCTGCCATAGCCATCCGCCACGATACACTAATATTAAATAGAGCATTGATGTCCAAGAGTAGAAAGGAAGAGCTGCCAAAGCCATCCGCCACATTACTTCAAGAGTAGATAGAGCCTTGGTGTCCAAAAGTAGAAGGGAAGAGCTGGCAAAGCCATCCTCCACGATACTCCAACAGAAGATGGAGCCTTGGTGTCCAAGAGTATTAGGGAAGAGCTGCCATAGCCATCCGCCACGATACTCCAACCATTAGATAGAGCCTTGGTTTCCAAGAGTAGAAGAGAAGACTTGCCATACCCATCCGTCACAATACTCCAACATTAGATAGAGCCTTGGTGTCCAAAAGTAGAAGGGAAGAGCAGCCATAGCCATCCGCCACATTACTCCAACATTAGATAAAGCCTTGGTGTCCAAGAATATATTGAGGGGACAGGAAACAGCTCATGATGGCCCATGGAGAGCAACCCTACTTTAGCCTTCTGATACCTCCCAGAAAGCTGCACTTCTGGAAGGTTTCTTGTGCGTAATGCCCGCATGCTCCTACATAAGCATAGAGCCCTGTGTCTAAGCGCATATTAGAGGGTAAAAAATGGCATGGAGGCCCCTTCAATTGCACCCAGTTATGGCCTTCTGAAGCCACCCAGAAAGCTGTGCTTCCCAAAGGTCCACCACCAGAATGAACCCTTGTGGCCAAGTACATACTTTTGGGGACATATAATCAGCGTGTGGAGGTCCCCGAGTCATCCACTAGGATGCTCACCATTACATTGAGTCCTTGCTGGGGGCACCGAAAATGAACTATTGAGTCCCACGGAGAGGAACCCTACCATAGACCTCAAAACCTCCCAGAAAGTTGAGATTCCAGAAGGTCTCTTGTGTGTAATGATAGAATGATCTACCATCAGAATGAACCCTTGTGTCCAATCACATACTCTTGGGGACAGATAATTAGCGCATGGAAGTCCATGGGTGGGGATCCTGCCATAGCCATCCATGAGGATGCTCAACCGTTAGATAGAGCCATTGTTGGGGGCCCAAAAACAAAAAGCCATTGAGTCTCCTACCATAACCATCCAAAACCTCCCAAAAAGTTTAGCTTAAGATTTCTTGTCCCTAATGCCAGGATATACCGCCATTAGATAGTGTTTTGGTGTCCAAGTGGATATTCTACAAATGTGAGCATGGGGGAAGAAACACAGGGCCTGGAGGCCAAAGAAGGGGGCTGAATAGCTGTTGTAAGCGACACTTAAAATGGATCAAGATGCAACCATCGTGTATGTCTTGGATATGGGTTGCAACTCCTTGTATGCAACTTAAGGTGTCGGTTCGCCAAGAAGGTGTCTTGGTGCAGAAGTGTTGCCAAAATGTGGACTTGGTAATGTCATGTATATGGGAAGATAATGTGGTGCCGGATGGTGCCAAACCTTTTCTAGGAGGGGAGAAATCCTCTATCATAATGTAGCATTATGGAAGATTTCATGATTTTTTTGTATGTACTACCTTATGTTCTCCTTCTAGTACAGACCTGGACCTTGTGCTCTAGAATAATGGAACCTTCCAATAATGTATCAGACCATTGATGTAACAGTAGTGCCACACAGAAGACATCGGGAAGTTGTGTGAATCGGCCGGCTTGGGTTGCCTTCCAATATTCTCTTCTTACACCTCTTATAATCATGTGCAGATCACGTCCCGTCATCTCCGAGCTCCGATGAGACAGAATGGGGTCGAGAAGTCTGCGGAATCACTTTTCAGAGAGAAGCTGGACACGAGGCTCTGCATAGTAATTGGATCCAACCACTCGTGTTACATTACTATCATTTTTAAAAGAAAAAAAACAACAAAAAATACAAGAAACTACCCTCCCAATTCCCAAAGATCCTAAAAATGAATGCAAAAAAAAAAATGTCATGGTAATTATGGGATTCATTGAGCAGTTTCAGTGGAAATGTCAGGAGTGCAGAACCGAATAAAAGAAACAGCGCCACACCTGTCCACAGGGTTTAAGCGGTATTGCAGTTCAACCCCCATTCACTTCTATGGAGTTGAGCTACAAACAATATGGGGCTAAAACACCCATTTTTTTTTCTAAAACTACAACTCTTTTAAAGTGGTTTTCCCACTAAATATACCATAAAAGTCTGATTACCGGTAGTGCAAATACTAGAACTGGCACCAGCCCCGAGAAACGGAAAGTCCTGAACTACGGGGAATATAGAAAACACCAAATGAACTTATTTAGGTCAGATTTATGTCCCCTGATCAGAAACCATTTTTTTTTTTTAGCAAATTACAGCGAAGTTAGGCCGGCTTCACACTTGCGATTAACTCGCACAAGTGCAATGCAAGAAAATCTCGCATTGCACTCGGACGCATGTAAATCAATGACGCAGCTCCCATCTGCTATTTTTTTCTCAGTCCAAAACGGACTGAGAAAAAAATCGCAGCATGCTGCGTTTTGGTGAGTTTCTCGCGTGAGTCTTTCCAATGCAAGTCTATGGGTGCGTGAAAAAAATGGATGTCACACGGACGGCACACGCACCATCCTAGTGACATGCGTTTTTCTCAATACATTTCACGCATGTAGCAGAAAGCAATGTAAATGCTCCTATACATAACAGTACATGAATAGCAGCTGCTGAGGGTAAAAACTGATTGCACACTGACAGCACACTGACAGCACACTGACAGCACACTGATGAAAAGTGAACTAAAATCGTCCGACTTTCTGGCATGAGAATCGGACCGATTTTACACTCGCAAGTGTGATTCCAGCCTTACAGAGAGTGTAGGAAGGATCTGTATTATACCAATAAGCCACTGACGTCTATGGGGAGTGTGTAGTGCTCTCTATCTTTTTCTCTTTCTTTCTTTCTCTTTCTTTCTCTTTTTTTCTCCCTTTCTCTCTTTCAATATTTCTCTCTCACTCTTTTTTTCTTTCTTCTTTTCACTTTCTTTCTTTCTTTCCTTCCTTCCTTTCTTTCTCCCTTTCTCTCTTTCAATATTTCTCTCACTCTTTTTTTCTTTCTTCTTTTCGCTCTTTCTTCTTTCCTTCTCTTTTTTTTCTTTTCTTTTCTTTCTTTCTTTCTCTTTTCTCTCTCTTCTCCTTCTCTATTTTCTTTCTCTTTCTTTCTCTGTTTTCTCTGTTTTCTCTTTTTTTTTCTTTTGTATTTCTTTCTTTCTTTCTTTCTATCTATCTTTTCCTTCTCTATTTTCTTTCATTCTTTCTTTCTCTATTTTCTTTCTCTTTTTCTTTCTTTCATTCTTACTTTCTCTTTTCCTGCTCTATTTTCTCTTTTTTTTCTTTCTTTCTTTCTTTTTTTTCTTTCTTTCTTTCCTTCTCTCTTTATTTTTCTCTTTATCTTTCTTTCTTTTCCTTCTCTATTTTCTTTCTGTCTTACTTTCTTTCTTCTGTTTCTTTTCCTTCTCTACTTTCTATCTCTCTTTCTTCCTTTCTATCTCTCTTTCTCTCTTTTCCTTTTCTATTTTCTTTCTTTCTTTTCTCTTTCTTTCTTTTTCTTTCTTGCTTTCTTTCTTTTCTCTTTCTCTCTTTTTCTTTCTTGCTTTCTTTCTTTCTTTCTTTCTTTCTTTCTCTATGGGACTCTTCTAACAAGTAGAAAATGTCCAAAGTGGAAAACCTCTTAATGGCTCATGGCCATTGTCACAGGTGGACCTCTTTTCTATAATTAGGCTAATGAATTTACTTTGCATCTATCTGGCCTGTGGTTTGGCGATGTCCGTTTTTTTTTTGGGCAGACACCCTTTAGCGCTGTTTTTATCCACCTGTCACAGCACGTAGGGCGGACAGAGAGCAAACAAAGTGACTATGTATGCCTCATTATAGATAATGGCTCCTCAGGGGCATGTCCTTATCTCCGGATGGAGTTGTGACCCCGTGGGGCAAATGTCATGTGAATACACCATTAGTAGTACTAGGTCTTCAATGGTGGTCACCTTCTGGCTCGGTGTCTACCATTTCTCTACATGTAGTACTGAAGTGTTCACGTGAGCTTTGGTGTCTCGGACTCCGGGGTGGAAGTCTCATCTAGGCCCGAGTGCTCTTGGATCTCTAGTGACCCATTTACCATATGAAAAGACTCAATGTTATTGATGGCACATGGTAGGCGAGAGCTGTCCAGTAGATCTTCCCTGAGGGCCCAGAAGTTCCAAGCTCAGCCTCTGCCTATACAGGGTACTGCATGAAAGGCTGCACAGACTTATTAACTTCAGGATAAAACATTCAAAGAGGAAGGAAGGGGGGCATCACTGGGGGACGCAGAAAACAGAACAAGGCTCTAACCAGGGATTTACCGCAATGACTTGTTTTTCTAGAAAAGGTGGTAACCTTATCCAGCAGGAGGTGACGTAGTCTGACAAAAGTTTAGTATTATTCTTCACTGCTGTTGTCTTAGAAAATGCACCGGTGAGCAGAATGGGCTGCTTGTTTTTTTAATAGTACGGTGATCAAGCAATTTACTGAGCTCTACAGAGGGTATTCTGCTAAGGCAGCGAGAAGACAATGCCCTTGGGTATCATTATCCCTGCATATCCTTCCATCTCACCGGTGATCAATACTGCTGCATCCACTGCTGAGAGAAGGTCTAGGGCTGAGCCTCGTGCAGATCCCCGCTCCTCCAAGGAGGAGGCCCCCGGAGCTTACAGGGACTTACAGGGCGTCTGATTACACTCTGCAGTCTGTCTGTCTATCAGCTCATAGCTTTCTATAATGTTCATCCATCTCATTCTTAATGTCTTTCTTTCTTATTTTCTATCTTTATCTCTTTCTTTCTCTCCTTTCTTTCTTTCTCTCCTTTCTTTCTTTCTTTCTCCCCTTTCTTTCTTTCTCTCCTTTCTTTCTTTCTTTCTTTCTCTCCTTTCTTTTGTTCTTTCTCTCATTTCTTTCTTCCTTCCTTCCTTCCTTTCTTTCTTTCTTTCTCCTTTCTTTCTTTCTCTCCTTTCTTTTGTTCTTTCTCTCCTTTCTTTCTTCCTTCCTTCCTTTCTTTCTTTCTTTCTCTCCTTTCTTTCTTTCTTTCTCTCTTTTCTTTCTCTCTTTCTCTCTTTTCTTTCTTTCTCTCCTTTCTTTCTTTCTTTCTCTCCTTTCTTTCGTTCTTTCTTTCCTTTCTTTATTTCTTTCCTTCTTGCCTTTCTTTCTTTCCCTCCTTTCTTTCCTTCTTTCTTTTTTCTCTCTCCTTTCTTTATTTCTTTCTCTCCATTCTTTCTCTCTTTCCCTCTTTCTCTCTTTCTCTTTATCTCTCTCTTTCTAGCGTATTATTTTTTTCTTTTTTTTTTTCTCTTTCTTTCGCTCTTTCTTTCTCATTTCTTTTTCTCACATTCTTCCTCTTTCTTTCTCCCTTTCTTTGCCTCTTTCTTTCTCTTTTCTTTCTCTCCTTTCTTTTGTTCTTTCTCTCCTTTCTTTTGTTCTTTCTCTCCTTTCTTTTGTTCTTTCTCTCCTTTCTTTTGTTCTTTCTCTCCTTTCTTTTGTTCTTTCTCTCCTTTCTTTCTTTCTTTCTTTCTTTCTTTCCCTCCTTTCTTCCTTCTTTCTTTTTTCTCTCTCCTTTCTTTATTTCTTTCTCTCCATTCTTTCTCTCTTTCCCTCTTTCTCTCTTTCTCTTTATCTCTTTCTTTCTAGCGTATTATTCTTTTTTTTTTTCTTTTTTTTTCTTTCTTTCGCTCTTTCTTTCTCATTTCTTTTTCTCGCATTCTTCCTTTCTTTCTCCCTTTCTTTGCCTCTTTCTTTCTCTTTTCTTTCTTTCTCTCCTTTCTTTCGTTCTTTATCTCCTTTCTTTATTTCTTTCCCTCCTTTCTTTCCTTCTTTCTTTTTTTCTCACCTTTCTTTATTTCTTTCTCTCCTTTTTTTCTCTTTCCCTCTTTCTCTATCTTTCTCTTTATCTCTTTCTTTCTAGCGTTTTCTTTTTTTCTTTTTTGTTTGTTTCTTTCTTTTGTCTTTCTCTTTCTCTCACTCTCTCTTTCTTTCTCTTTTCTTTTTCTCTCATTCTTCCTCTTTCTCACTTTCTCTGCCTTTTCTCTTTCTTTCTTTATTTCTCTTATTCTATCTTTTTATCTCTTCCTTTCTCTTTATTTTTTTCTTTCTTTTTCTCTTTCCCTCTTTCATCATTTCTTGACATTTCTTTGTCTATTTTTTTTTCTCTTTTTCTTTCTTTTTTTTCTTTCTCTTTGTTTCTCTATTTATGTATTTTTTTCCTTTCTTTCCCCCTTTCTCTTTTTTTTCCTCTTTTTCTTTCTGTTCTTTCACTTTATCTCTTTCTCTTTTTTCTTGTTTCTTTCTTTCTTTATTTTTTCCTTTTCTCCATACCTCTTTTCTATCTTGTTTTTTACATCCCACACATGAATTTAACTGCATTCTAATAAATAGTTTCCATTTACATTGCAATGGACTCTTAGTTATGAATATAATTTCAGTAAAAATTGTCAGAAAATAGTATTAAATTTTGCAAAATATTCATTAAAAATTGACATTTTGTCTTAGAGAAAGGTGCACTTTGTCATAAAAAGTGATCCAGTGATATTTGCCCATATTGTGTCCTCATTGTGACAATGAAGCATTCTCTGATCACGGAGATCTGACCGATCGTGTGACTGTTTCCATCTCCCATTCATCAGGATGGGGAATGTGATGGACCTATGCAAATATTTGGATATTCTGGCTAAGTTTTATGGTTAGTTCATCAAATGGCTGAGAATTTCCCAAAAAGGAACTGACTATTTATTATATGAGTCCAGCACCACGTTAAAAAATGGGGATCCCGTCCCGGTCTTCCAGAATAGTTTTCCCACAGACTGGAGTGGCCTCTGGTAACACAGTACTGACATACTGTCTATGTGCCTCCAAAGTTATGGGCCAGGCTCAAAGTCCTCTATGTGCCCTTTCAATGGGAATGCGCTGTCAATGTCAATTTATTACGTTATTCGTGGAGGGGTTAAAAATACCCCTATGAATTTCGTCTCTTTTCATGCCTAGCAGCCCCATACTGTTTGCACAACACACACTATATATACACCCATTTATGAATGGAGGCTATGGGGCATTAGGATCTTAATTGAATCTCAGGGTTTATGGGATTCTCTAACCTTGGGTCCTAGTTTAATTTTGTCCGATGGTAAATGCCAGTGGATGAAATATAAGAAGTGTTCACAATGTTGTTTTGATGTAAATGGGAGGTGGGAGCTATGGTATTTTTGGCATGGGGACAACAAAAACATTCCTGTATTAGCTATATGGAGTCCACCGATGAATATTATCTTCACTAACCCATCACTGGTTCCTTCTATCTTGGCAAGATCCTAAAAATGGTCTCATATCTACCAGTGTTCCTCATAACGTGTGTACAGGCGATTCCTAGCACAATGGTTCCAAAAATGAGGAAGCATTTTTGTCACCATCGTTTGCTGTTAGCATCATTTTCCATAGTCATACACACTAACAGAGGGGCATCATTAATATCCATGTAGGTGTGAGACTGCCTGATCTATCTGCTGACAGTTCTCAAAGAACCAATAGGATTTGACATCATGATATGGTGGCCACATACCTCAGAATGGTCTCCATTTCTACCAGTGTTCCTCATAACTTGTGTACAGGAGATTCCTAGCACAATGGTTCCAAAAATGAGGAACCATTTTTGTCACCATCGTTTGCTATTAGCATAATTTTCTATAGTTTATAGACTCTAACAGAGAGGCATCATTAACATCCATGTAGGTGCGAGACTACCTGATCTATCTGCAGCCAGTTCTCAAGGAACCAATAAGATTGGACGTGGATATGGTGGCCACATACTTAAGAATGGTCTCCATATTTCTACCACAATGGTACCAAAAATATTTCTACCACAATGGTACCAAAAATGAGAAACCATTTTTGTCACCATTGTTTGCTCTTAGCATCATTTTCCATAGTCACAGACACTAACAGAGGGGCATCATTACATCCATGTAGGTGTGAGACTGCCTGATCTCTCTGCTGCCAGGTCTTAGGAAACCAATAAGACTGGATGTCAGGATATGACTAATGGTGTCCACATACCTAAGAATTGTCTCCGTATCTACCAGTGTTCCTCGTAACTTGTATACAGGTGATTCCTAGCACAATGGTTCCAAAAATGAGGAACCATTTTTGTCACCATCGTTTGCTGTTAGCATCATTTTCCATAGCCATAGACACTAACAGAGGAGCATCATTAACCTCCATGTAGGTGTGAGACTGCCTGATCTATCTGCGGCCAGTTCTCAAGGAACCAATAACATTGGACGTCATGATATGGTGGCCACATACCTAAGAATGTTCTCCATATCTAAAAGTGTTCCTCATAACTTGTGTACAAGCGATTCCTAACACAGTGGTTCTAAACATGAGAAATTATTTTTCTCACCATCGTTTGCTGTTAGCATCATTTTCCATAGTCATAGACACTAACAGTAGGTGTGAGACTGCCTGATCTCTCTTGTGCCAGGTATCAAGAATCCAATAAGATTGGATGTCATGATATCATGATATGATTAATGGTGGTCATATACCTAAGAATGGTCTCCATTTCTACCAGTGTTCCTCATAACTTGTGTACAGGTGATTCCTACCAAAATGGTACCAAAAATGAGAAACCATTTTTGTCACCATCGTTTGCTGTTAGCATCATTTTCCATAGTCAAAGACTCTAACAGAGGGGCATCATTACATCCATGTAGGTGTGAAACTGCCTGATCTCTCTGCTGCCAGGTCTCAGGAAAACAATAAGATCAGAAGTCATGATATAACTAATGGTGGCCACATACCTAAGAATGGTCTCCATATCTACCAGTGTTCCTCATAACTTGTGTACAAACAATTCCTAACACAATGGTTCTAAACATGAGAAACCATGTTTGCTGTTAGCATCATCGTTTGCTGTTAGAGTCTATGACTATGGAAAATGATGCTAACAGAGGGGCAACATTACATCCATGTAGGTGTGAGAGTGCCTGATCTCTATGTTGCCAGGTATCGGGAAACCAATAAGATTGGACGTCATGATATGAATAATGGTGGCTGCATACCTATGAATGGTCTCCATATCTACCAGTCTTCCTCATAACTTGTATACAGGTGATTCCTACCACAAAGGTACCAAAAATGAGAACCAATTTTTGTCTCCATCATTTGCTCTTAGGATCATTTTCCATAGTCATAGACACTAACATAGGAGTATCATGACATCCATGTAGGTGTGAGACTGCCTGATCGCTCTTGTGCCAGGTCTCAGGGAGCCAATAAGATTGGACATCATGATATGACTAATGATTTCTACATACCTAAGAATGGTCTCTATTTCTACCGGTGTTCCTCATGTGTATAGATGATTCCAACCACAATGTTAGCAAAAATGAGAAACCATTTTTGTCACCATCATTTGCTCTTAGCATCATTTTCCCATGGTTTCCACCATTATTTTTCAGTCCACAGAATAATCTTTAGTTGGAATTGATGCTATATATATTTTTCTTTCTTCTTTGAGTTTTTTGAGTGAACATACTTTTGGAAATACTTCCTGATTTGAGCATACCACGTGGCCATAAACTGAAGGGAACATCAGATCATGGTTTTATAGTTTTCGTGGTATTCTTTTCAATGTCAGATCATTCCATTGTCATGTGCACTGAGGGGCATTAATTTGGGGTTTGTAAATGTGACAGTGTCTGACAATTCTGGCGTCAGGTCTAGAAGTATCAAGAGTGAACAGTTTTCCCCTGAAAATTAGTCTAATTTTATTTGAAAGTCCCCAAAGAAGATCTCCACCGCAATGAAAGTCTCCCAACTTGTGTTGGTAGTTGAGGTAATGCTTAGTGTTAAGGTCCTATCGTTTGCTCTGAGCATCATCATTTTGTGATATTTTTTGATAAGACAAATTTTGTAGCCACAAACTGGAGGGAACATTTGGTCATGTGATAATTTTATTTATTTTATAACTATTTTGTTTCCATTGAGAGATAGTCATAATTATATACACTTAGATGGACGAAGAGGCATGATTTTACGTATGTAGATGTAGATGTGAAGCAGTCTGACAATTGTGGTCACAGGTCTAAAGCTACCAATTGTGATCATTTTTTTCAAGAATGATCTATTTATGCCTGACAGTGCCCAAAGACTTGAAGAAGGTCTCCCAATTCTAAGAATAGGACATTGTGGTCCTCAAAAGTAGTATTCTTGGTCATAGACATGGTCCTCAAATTGTACAAAAAACAAAGGTAATTGGGCAGAGGTGCGTAACCTGATGGGTTCCAGATTTCTATTTTTCCTAACAATCCATTGTTTCCTCCTAGTATTGTCTTTTTGTGGTGTGTTCCTTCCTTTTCTTGTCGATCGATTAACTTTAAGTGAGACTTGACTTGACTTGACTTTTTCTTTTTTATCTCTAAATTTTGATTTCCATTTTGTTTAGTGCACCCACACTTTTTGCAATTTGGCTAATTGGAGACTCCCAGGAGCCACAGAATGAAGGGAACAGTGGTCTATGTAGACATGGTTTAAAGACCAGGTTTGTTGGGTTTCCTTCCAAGATTATGGTGACTACGATATGATAATCAAAGTTGGCTGCTCATCAACTGGTGATACTCTACAGGCTCTTGGTAAGGAAAAGAAGGATTGAGCATGCTGCTCCGAAGGTTACTGGCTATGACTTATTTCATGTATGCTCGGCCAATTCAATTGTGTTGGGATAGCTGACAAGCATTTCGAAGACTTCTATCCACCAGTTTCATAGGCAATAGCCATAGGTCAGATTGAAGAGGACCACCGAGGTGCAATATTACGGAAAACGTCTTGAAGGAAGGCTAGAGTTGTTGCTGTGTTCACAGTGGATGAACCCTATCTAGGAGGTTAGATAGCCTGGATGTAGTCCTAATTCTGTCACTACGGTAAAGTTAAAGGGTTATTCCCAAACCGTTAGGGTTCCCTATCCATAGTCGGAAATAGCCAAGCGCTGTACACGTTCTCCTGCAGTTCCATAGACAGAGAGTGAAGCAATGGTCAATCATGTGCACTTCTGCTCCAATTTAGCAGAGCATGGGTCCTCTGCATCCAGAGAGCAATTTGACTTCATGGATAAATTATGGTTTTGGGCTTCCCTTCCCAGTTTCCCAAAGTGCCATAGAGTGGTCAAGAGAGTCTGCTATAAAGTATAGGTGATGCTTTGGCAAAGTACCTTTCACACTGTCTCCCAATCTTGCACTCTGTCTGATCTCCACCCCTTGGACAGGGTACCATCTGATTTCCACTCCTTGGACAGGGTACCATCTGATTTCCACTCCATGGACAGGGTAGCATCTGATTCTGATTTCCACTCCTTGGATAAGATACCATCTCACATCTACTCCTTGGACAGGGTACCATCTGATTTCCACTCTTTGGACAGGGTACCATCTGATTTTCACTCTTTGGACAGGGTACCATCTGATTTCCACTCTTTGGACAGGGTACCATCTGATTTCCACTCTTTGGACAGGGTACCATCTGATTTCCACTCCTTGGACAGGGTACCATGTGATTTCCACTCCTTGGACAGGGTACCATGTGATTTCCACTCCTTGGACAGGGTACCATGTGATTTCCACTCCTTGGACAGGGTACCATGTGATTTCCACTCCTTGGACAGGGTAACATGTGATTTCCACTCCTTGGACAGGATACCATCTGATTTCCACTCCTTGGACAGGGTACCATCTGATTCTGATTTCCACTCCTTGGACAGGGTACCATCTGACTTCCACTCCTTGGACAGGGTACCATCTGATTCTGATTTCCACTCCTTGGACAGGGTACCATCTGATATCCACTCCTTGGATAGGATACCATCTGATTTCCACTCCTTGGACAGGGTACCATCTGATTTCCACTCCTTGGACAGGGTCCCATCTGATTTCCACTCCTTGGACAGGGTCCCATCTGATTTCCACTCCTTGGACAGGGTCCCATCTGATTTCCACTCCTTGGACAGGGTACCATCTGATTTCCACTCCTTGGACAGGGTCCCATCTGATTTCCACTCCTTGGACAGGGTCCCATCTGATATCCACTCCTTGGACAGGGTGCCATCTGATTTCCACTCCTTGGACAGGCTACCATCTGATTTCTACTCTTTGGAAAGGGTACCATGGGAGGTAGTGAGCTCTCCATCAATGGGAAATCTTCTTCAAACGGAAACTGGATAAACATATAGCTGGGATCATGTAGGAAAACCTGCACTCGCAGGGGGTTGGCCCCAATGGACCTTGAGGTCTCTTCCAACTCTACCATTCTATGAAATTTTGCCTGGGGAGGCAAGATGGTGGAGACCTCAACTATGGGTGGGGGGAGATCTAGAGGCACCAAATCAAAGCCAGTTCCGGTTATAGCTCACCATGAAGTAGTATACACGGAGCGGCTAGGTTATTTGTTCCAAATAACTATAGAACATGTAGAACAATCATTGAGGCTACAAATAGTAATAATATAAAAGAAGAAGCTTTCAGGGACAATGTACTACCAATTATTTCGATGTGCTGTAGCAGCCAAACGGTCCATGGATTTTGGCAGTGCTTTTTTTTTTGAGAATAACTGAGCTGGGAAGTGCAGATTTACAGCCAAGGGGCTGCGTAAGCATCAGAAGTGACAGAATGTATGATACAGAAAAACAGCGGAACGGAACATTATTAATAGAAAAGGCACAAGCTTCTGTGGATGCCACCATTGTCATCTGCCATGATTCACATACTGTATGTACAAAGAACAAAGCCACGGAGGAGAGTAGTACAAGGGTGTTATATCCAGAGAGAAGGGAAACTACTACCAGTCCTAATTTTATCTACGATTCTGTAGTTTGCGTGACAGATGTCCCAGAAGGAAAATCTCCAAGTAGAACTCAATGGATTTGGGTATATGCCAATTTTATCAAAAGTCCTCTTTTCAGACCGCTCTCTTCCGTGACCCTTTACACCTCTTCCAAGCTCATACCATGGAAAGAAAAACTTCCAGAATCACTGCTGAGAGCTTTCAAGGAGCCTAGAAGGTTTCCAGAGCCTCCTGGACATTCCGGGAGAGGTGGCAAGTGTGTATGTAGTGTGTAGTACAACATTGCTAGTGTACCACAACATTGGTGGCTTCGCCATAGCCAAAGTAGAGCTACTTCCAACATTGGTGGCCCCCCATAGCCAAAATAGCTACTTCCAACATTGGTGACCCCCCCCATAGTCAAAATAGAGCTACTTCCAACATTGGTGCCCCCCCATAGTCAAAATAGAGCTTCTTGCAACATTGGTGCTCCCTCTCCATAGTCAAAATAGAGCTACTTCCAATATTGGTGCCCCCCCCATAGTCATAATAGAGCTACTTCCAACATTGCCCCCCCCATAGTCAAAATAGAGCTACTCCCAGCATTGGTTGGCCCCCATAGCCAAGGTAGATCTTCTTCCAACATTGGTGGCTCCCCCATAGCAAAAATAGAGCTACTTTCAACATTTTTGGCCCCCATAGCCAAAATAGAGCTACTCCCAACATCGGTGGCCCCCCATAGACAAAATAGAGCTACTTTTGAACCGATACTCCATGGCTTGTGTCTAGTAACGCAGCTTGGCTCAATTAAAGTAGATGAAGAAGAACCGCTGATTTAAAACAAGACTTTACTTCGACTCTAGATAAAGAGTCAAGCTTAAAGGGGTTGAAAACTACTTTTATATTGGTCACCAATCCTAAGGATAGGTCATCAATACCAGATCAGTGGAGGTCTGACACCTAGGATCTCACTGGTCCGTTGTTCCCAATGCTGGCAGGAAGCCGGATGTGATCGGTGGTGGAGCTGGTCAGAACAGCGCCGTTAACTACGCTGAACAAATATAACATATTTGGCTTTGCTCCTATTTTTGATGAGCTGAACCAAAGATCTAAGACTTTTTCGAGGATACAAAAGGTCTTTTTCTCTCAAATACTGTTTACAAATTTGTCTCAATCTGTGTTAGTGAGCACCTCTCCTTTGCCGAGATAATCTATCCGCATCACAGGTGTGGCATATAAAGATGCTGGTTAGACAGCATGATTATTGCCCAACTTTGCCTGTGCCCAATACTGTAAGGCTATGTGCGCACGTTGCGTAAATTCATGCAGTTACGCTGCGCTTTGCAGCGCAGCGTAACTGCATGCGTCCTGCGTCCCCTGCACAGTCTATGGAGATTGTGCAGGGGCCGTGCGCACGTGGCGTCTCAGAGCGCAGCGCTTCGGCTACTGCCGAAGCGCTGCGCAAAAAGAAGTGACATGTCACTTCTGTCCTGCGCTTTGCCGGCAGCTCCTGCTCTGTCTATGGCAGGAGCTGCAGGCAGAGCGCATGGAATCGGCGCTCACTACGGACATTTCTGCAGCGATCTAAAGCGCACATGTGCTCTTCAGATCGCTGCAGAAATATCTGCAGGGCTAGTACGCAACGTGCGCACATAGCCTAAAACTGCACATTTTAGAGTGGCCTTTTATTCTGGCCAGCCTAAGGTGCATCTGTGGAATGATCATGCTGGCCAGCCTAAGGTGCACTTGTGCAATAATGCAATAATCATGCTGGCCAGCCTAAGGCACACCTGTACAATAATCATGCTGGCCAGCCTAAGGCGCACCTGTGCAATAATCATGCTGGCTAGCTTAAGGCACGCCTGTGCAGTAATAATGCTGGGCAGCTTAAGGCGCGCCTGTGCAATAATCATGCTGGCCAGCCTAAGGCGCACCTGTGCAATAATCATGCTGGCCAGCCTAAGGCGCACTTGTGCAATAATCATGCTGGTCAGCCTAAGCTGCACCTGTACAATAATCATGCTGGCCTGAAAGTGATGTTTGTTTATATTTGTTTTCAGTGTATATAGTAGTTGCTATCTGGTGCTCCACATCCACCCCTCTGTGATCACTGTATAGATGATGGCACTTGGTTGTCCATCTCTGCAACCGATCACATCCGGACTCTGCCAGGATGGGGAACATCGGATCGGTTAAGGTGATGATGTTGCATTAACACCAATCTGGTAACGATGACCTTTCTTAAGAATATAAATTATAGACTTGGGACTCCAAAATTGATGCAAAAAATGAATAATTTATTTTATTCCACACAGGCAATCTACTGTATATTACTGACGATTCGGCCAATAAATGGGCCTTCATCAGAACAGATTGCGATATACAGATAAAGATGCTAGAAACCCTTCAGGAATGGGCACAATAGTGCGATGGGGTGTTTGTTTTTGGACATCTGGGGGTAATGAACCGCTTCCCTGGAGCAATACACCGTATAACCAGTCGGATTTATCAATGGATATTGAAAGGTGTCTGTCGGAGGTGTAATGGTGGCACAGTTTTGGCAAAAAAAAGAGTGTAGCAAATATTTAGAGCATTCCACCCTGGTATAAGCAACGGGGAACTGCTGCAGTCACGGAATATTCTCCGATGGCGTCGGATGTGTTACAGCTCGGTCTTTTCCGTAACACTGAAGTGCAGCTCTGTCACCTAGGTAAAATGGATTAAGTGTAACAGGAGACGGATAGTAATGAGTCTGATCCAGGGCAGCCATGTATTGACTTACGTACTGGACAGATCCTGAAATAGATAGCGGACAAAACCGTATCAGCGTTACCGAGATGAACCCGCACCGCTCTGTCATTTCACTGCTTCTAAGTGACAGAACAAAACGGAGGCATCGGTACGTGACCCCACGTGTCATCTCCACCACCGCCACCTACAACCCGGGTCCCTTATTGTGCCGTAATGCGTATGAAGTGTGTCTATCTGTGTGTATCAGATTGGATGGATGGATATTGGGTCGATCTAATAGTCTAAGACCCCAATTCATCATTTGCGTTTTCGTTTTTTCGTCTTATGGATATCGTTGCCTTTTTATTGTGCCAAATTCTTCCAAATTCATCATTTTTGAATCTCTCCATTCCAAAATTCTAAGACGCCAATTCACCATTTGCACTTTTCTTCTTTTTTTGTTTTAGTCCTCTGGAATTCACTACTGTTTTTTGTGCCAAATTCTTCAAAATTCACCAATTTTGTATCTCTCCAATCTAAAGTCCACTTTACACACTACGACATCGCTAATGCGATGTCGTTGGGGTCACGGAATTGGTGACGCACATCCGGCCGCTTTAGAGATGTCGTTGCGTGTGACACCTATGAGCGATTTTGAATCGTTGCAAAAACGTTCAAAATCGCTCATCGGTGACATGGGGGTCCATTCTCAAATATCGCTGCTGCAGCGTGTACGATGTAGTTCGTCGCTCCTGCGGCAGCACACATCGCTCCGTGTGACACCGCAGGAACGAGGAACCTCTCCTTACCTGCCGCCACCCGCAACGAGGAAGGAAAAAGGTGGGCGGGATGTTACGTCCCGCTCATCTCCGCCCCTCCGCTTTGATTGGGCGGCCGCTTAGTGACGTCACTGTGACGCCGCACGCACTGCCCCCTTAGAAAGGAGGCGGTTCGCCGGTCACAGCGACGTCGCAGGGCAGGTAAGTAGTGTGACGGGTCTGGGCGATGTTGTGCGCCACGGGCAGCGATTTGCCCGTGTCGCACAACTGATGAGGGCGGTTACCCACGCTAGCGATATCGGGACCGATATCGCAGAGTGTAAAGTGGCCTTAATACTTTAAGGCCCTAATTCCCATTTGCATTTTCCTTTTTTTTTTGTTTTAGTCTTGTGGAATTTGTTACTGTTTTTTGTGCCAAATTCTTCAAAATTCACCAAGTTTGTATCTCTCTAATGTAAATACTTTAAGGCCACAATGAGTCATTTGTGGTTTCCTTTTTTTTTGTCTTATGGATTTCGTTGCCTATTTTTGTGCCAAAGTCTTTCAAATTCATCAATTTTGAATCTCTCAAATCTAAAACTCTAAAGGGGGCTTTACACGCAGCGACATCGCTAGCGATATCGCTGGTGTAAGCACCCGCCCCCGTCGTTTGTGCGTCACGGGCAAATCGCTGCCTGTGGCGAACAATATCGTTAGGACCCGTCACACGGACTTACCTGCCTAACAACGTCGCTGTGGCCGGCGAACAACCTCTTTTCTAAGGGGGCGGTTTGTGTGGCGTCACAGCGACATCACACGGCAGGTGTCCAATAGAAGCGGAGGGGCGGAGAGCAGCCGCATGGAAGTCACGCCCACCTCGTTGCCGGAGGACGCAGGTACGCTGTTGTTCGTCGTTCCTGGGGTGTCACACGGAGCGATGTGTGCTGCCTCAGGAACGACAAACAACCTGCGTCCAGAACAAGGAACAACATTTGGGAAATGAACGACGTGTCAACGATCAACGATTTGGTGAGTATTTTGCATCGTTAGTGGTCGCTTGTAAGTGTCATACGCAACAACGTCGCTAACTAGGCCGGATGTGCGTCACGAATTCCGTGACCCCAACGACCTCTCGTTAGCGATGTCGTTGCGTGTAACGGGGCCTTTAGACCCCAATTCGCCATTTGCGTTTTTCTTCTTTTTTTGTTGTAGTCCTGTGGAACTCGTTACTGTTTTTTGTGCCAAATTCTTCAAAATTCACCAACTTTGCATCTCTCCAATCTAATACTCTAATCTAAAGGCCGCTTTACACGCTGCGATATCGGTACCGATATCGCTAGCGTGGGTACCCGCCCCCATCTGTTGTGCGACACGGGCAAAATCGCTGCCCGTGCCGCACAACATCGCCCAGACCCGTCACACTACTTACCTGTCCGGCGACGTCGCTGTGACCGGCGAACTGCCTCCTTTCTAAGGGGGCGGTTCGTTCAGCGTCACAGCTGCGTCACTGAACCGCCGCCCAATAGAAGCGGAGGGGCGGAGATGAGCGGGACGTAACATCCCGCCCACCTCCTTCCTTCCGCATAGCGGGCGGGATGCAGGTAAGGAGAGCTTCCTTGTTCCTGCGGTGTCACACGGAGCGATGTGTGCTGCCGCAGGAACGAGGAACAACTTCGTTACTGCTGCAGTAACGATTTTTGAGAATGGACCCCCATGTCACCAATGAGCGATTGCAACGATGCAAAATCGCTCATAGGTGTCACACTCAACGGCATCGCTAATGCGGCTGGATGTGCGTCACCAATTACGTGACCCCGGAATTCAAGTTCGCATTAGCGATGTCGTAGCGTGTAAAGCCCCCTTTAGGCTTCAAACCGCCATTTGTGGTTTCATTTTTTTTTTTTCGTCGCATGGATTTCGTTGTCATTTTTGTGCCAAATTCTTCCAAATTCATCAATTTTGTATCTCTCTAAACTAATACTCACCATTTGCATTTCCCCCTTTTTTTGTTTTTTTCTTTTTTCGTTTTGTGGATTTCATTACCTTTTTTTAGTGCCAAATTTTTCAAAATTTATGAATTTTGTACAAAGTAAAAAATAAATAGAAATTATTTTTGCCCTTTTTTTTTGTGACTTAGGCACAACGTTTAACAAAATGTTGCCCAAAGATGTATAAAAAAAAAATCACTCCACGAGGAGATACTGACAAATTCTGCGACTTTTCAAAAAAGTGAATTGGGCGAAAACATTTTGAAAGACTAAATGGAGAAAATAACGAAAAATAGGTGAACAAATATGAAAAAAGGCAAAAAAAAAAAAAACAACAAAAAAAAAGCATATGGTGGAAATGAATAGCAGATGAAAAACACCAAAAGGTATAAAGAAAAAATGGGTTGCATGAAATAAAAAATCAAATTCTGAGTCTAAGGCTTCTTTCACCCGTACGTGAAAAACCACGCACGTTTTGCACGGACATGTAAAAGGTGCATATGGCCCTCCGTGTGCCGTGATTTTGGCACATGAATGTTCTCCGTGTGCTATCCATGATAATACACGAAGAACAGGAACTATACTCACCTGCCCCCGGCGTTGCTGTCCGTGGTGCTGATGTCTTCCGCTCTGCGGTCTCCGGCCCTGCTGACTCCCCGCTGCTGCTGCTTCCGGTCCTCGGTGCAGTGAATATGTGATGAGCCTAATGAGCGGGCCCGGAAGCAAGTGACAGCAGTCCTGGAGACATCGGTGGTGGAGAAGTTGAGTGTAGAAAATAATTTTACTTCACAGACACGATGTTTTCTCCGGTACGTGTCACACTGATGTCACATGGATCATATCTGTGCGGTCCGTGTGACATCCGTGCTGCCGGAGAAATACAGAGCACACGGACACTCGTATGCTCCACACAGTCCATGAGAAAACACGCACATGTGCTCAAACCCATTGATTTGAATGGATCTACGTGTGCCCGTGTTTCCGGTATGTGTGAAAACGGACGTTCCCATGTGGTCTAGTGGTACCAAATCAATACAATTGATTACAGACATCAACAAGCTCGCAGTAATGTCAGGCAGAATCCCAATGGCCCCTGGAGGAAATTTATACATGAGTGGTCTGACAACCAGGGGCCTAGTATTACAAAGAGTGGATCAACACTTGGTTTTACAATAACTGATCCTGACACCTGGTGGCCTAGTGTTTAGAAAGTGTGGTCAGTCATCTGTTGGCCTTATATTAAAAAGTCATCTTATGCCTTGTGTTTTAGTGGTACAGAAAGTGTTTTTTGGGGGGCCCATTTGTACAAAGAGCGGCCTGACACCTGATGGCTCAGTGGTACAAAGAGTAGATTGATACCTGGTGGGCTAGTGCTACAAAATATAGTCTGCCTCGTTGTGGCCTTGTGTCAGAGTGGTCTGACAACCATGGGCCTAGTATTACAAAGAGTGGGTCAACACTTGGTAAGTGTTATAATATCTGATCCTGACACCTGGTGTCCTAGTGTTAGAAAGTGTGGTTAGTCATCTGTTGGCCTTGTATTACAGAGTCATCTGATACCTAGTGCTACAAAAAGTGGTCTGACACCTGGTGGCCCAGTGGTACATAGAACGCTTTGACACCTAGTGGTCAAGTGGCACGGTACAAAGATTAGTCTGACACCTGGTGGCCTAGTGGTACAAAGAGTAGTCTGACGTGTGGTGGCCTAGTGGTACAAAGAGTAGTCTGACACCTGGTGGCCTAGTAGTACAAAGAGTAGTCTGACACCTGGTGGCCTAGTGGGACAAAGAGTAGTCTGACACCTGGTGGCCTAGTGGGACAAAGAGTAGTCTGACACCTGGTGGCCTAGTAGTACAAAGAGTATTCTGATATGTGGTGGCCTAGTGGTACAAAGTGTAATCTGACACCTGGTGGCCTAGTGGTACAAAGAATGGTCTGACACCTGGTGGCCCAGTTGTACATAGAGCCGTCTGACACCTCATGGCCTAGTAGTACAAGGAGTAGTCTGAAACCTGGTGGCCAAGTGGTACAGACATTTTTATTTTTATTGAACTAGTGGTACGAATAGTTAGCCAACATATGATGCCCTAGTGATAAAAACAACATCTTGACCCCTGGTAGCCTAGTGGTAATATTACCTACATTACTAGCAGATAGTGTAAGCATCATTGCTCATTAATACAATCTTTTCCTAGTTTTAGAAACACAGTCCTGAACCACAGGGATCTTGAATCACAAACCATATTATGGTCCCTGGTGGTGTAGTGAACCTGTAGATGGGATTTATTATGTCCTAACATCCATACCTAATAGGGTTGGTGAAAAAGTGTATATTTATAATGCATATACCTAGTAAAAAAAAATAACTTCTGCCGTCCGTCCATTATTTTTCTGTCCCTTCAGGGATGATGAATTATTTGTTTTTCAGAGGTGATGTTTGTGGTTGCGCAATAAAAAAAATGCCGCCATATAGTGACCTCCCTATAGGGGGGCACACACTTGCCATTTCTAACCCTTCCGTCTGATATATGACCCTGACATTTCAAACCAGTTCAAAGGCAGAATGGAAATAGCA
This sequence comes from Anomaloglossus baeobatrachus, assembly GCF_048569485.1. Taxonomy (NCBI): domain Eukaryota; kingdom Metazoa; phylum Chordata; class Amphibia; order Anura; family Aromobatidae; genus Anomaloglossus; species Anomaloglossus baeobatrachus. The sequence goes on along the minus strand of NC_134356.1, from coordinate 37,672,537 downwards.
GTGACCCGACAGGTTGAGAGAGCAGGCGTCCTGGAGCCGGGGAAGGGGGGTGGGGGTAGTTTGAGGGGCGGGGGGGGGGGGGGGTGCGGGGATATTTTAGAAACATCGGAAGGAAAAAGAAAAAAATCATAAAGATAAACCTTTTTCCCGATTTTTTTTTTTTTTTTTTTTTTTTTTTTATTTTTTTTTTTTATACTCGACTGTTCCCATATATAAATGACGTCATTTGACCCTGAGAACCGGTTTCTCGCTTTCTCATTAACGTATCTGGTTATTCATGGTGCTATGTGACATGTATAATGGAGCGGGGGAAGGGAAGTGACAACCCCTCTAAGCAGATTTCGGATTTTGGAACATACTATAGTTGTCAGTTTTCGAAATAATGAAAATATTTATCATTTTTATTGGCGAAACTTGAAAAAATGAATTCTCTGTCAAAACTTTAAAACAGGGGTGGGGAAACTTTTTACTGCCGGGGGCCATTTGGACTTTTCTACCAACCTTCGAGGGGCGCACAAAATTATCAACTTTAAAATTACCGGGCTGTGTTTGGTCAAACAATTAATTGACTCAGCCCTACTGTGGTGGCCGGAGCTGCTTCTCTTTGTGTGGCTGTGATGTTTGTTTCTTTGTGTGGCTGGGCGCATATACATTACAGGAGGGGATGGGACATACACATCACAGGAGGGGCATGCACATCACAGGAGGGGCATATACATCACATGAGGGGCTGGTGGCATGTACATCATAGGAGAGGCTGTGGACATATACATTACAGGAGAGGCTTGGGCATACACATCACAGGAGGGGCATGTACATCATAGGAGGGGCTGGGGGCATGTACATCACAGGAGAGGCTGGGGACATGTACATCACAGGAGAGGCTGGGGGCATATACATTACAGGAGGGGCTTGGGCATACATGTCACAGGAGGGGCATGTAAATCACAGGAGGGGCTGAGTATATGTACATCACAGAAGGGGCATATACATCACAGGAGGGGCTGGGGGCATGTACATCACAGGAAAGGCTGGGGGCATATACATTACAGGAGGGGCTTGCACATACACATCACAGGAGGGGCATGTACATTACAGGAGGGGCTGGGGGCATGTACATTACAGGAGGGGCTGGGGGCATGTACATTACAGGAAGGGCTTGGGCATACATGTCACAGAAGGGGCATGTAAATCACAGGAGGGGCTGAGTATATGTACATTACCGGAGAGGCTAGGGCATACACATCACAGGAGGGGCAAATACATCACAGGAGGGGATGAGGGCATGTACATTACAGGAGAGGCTGGGGGCATATACATTACAGGAGGGGCTTGGGCATACATGTCACAGGAGGGGCATGTACATCACAGGAGGGGCTGAGTATTTGTACATCACAGGAGAGGCTAGGGCATATACATCACAGGAGAGGCTGGGGGCATATACATTGCAGGAGGGGCTTGGGCATACATGTCACAGGAGAGGCTAGGGTATACACATCACAGGAGGGGCATATACAGTTAGGTCCAGATATATTTGGACAGTGACACAAGTTTTGTTATTTTAGCTGTTTACAAAAACATGTTCAGAAATATAATTATATATATAACTAGAAGGTGGCCCGATTCTACGCATCGGGTATTCTAGAATTTACGTATTGTGTAGTTCATGTATGATTTTTGTTAACTATATATATATATATATATATAGATGTTGTTGTGTGTAGTTACCAAGTGTTTGTGTAGGGGCTGTACATGTTCTGGGTGTTGTCTGGGTGTGACGGGGGGTGAGAGCGGTGTTGTATGTGTGTTGCATGTGTTGCGTTGTTTGTGGAGCGCTGTGTGTCTGTAGCGTTGTGTGTGTGTTGCGCGGTTTGTGTGTGTGTGGTGTGTTTTGGGGGGAGGTATGTTTTGTGCAATGTGTGTGTTGTGCGGTATGTGCGTATATTTGTGTGTGCCGCGGTGTTTGTGTGTTGGGTGTTGTGTGTGTGCAGCGTTGTCTGTGTGTGTGGGTGTCTGTGTAGGGCAGTTGTTTGTGGTTCCCAGTGTGTGTGTGTGTGGTGTGTGGTGTGTTGTGCAGTGCGCGCGCGTGTGTGTGTGTGTGTGTTGGGGGAGGTGCGCACTCCCAAACGTGCTCCATCCCCCATGCAGCGCACTCCCCATCGTGCTCCATCCCCCATGCAGCGCACTCCCCATCGTGCTCCATCCCCTATGCTGCGCACCCCCCATCGTGCTCCATCTCCCATGCTGCGCACTCCCAAACGTGCTCCATCCGCCATGCTGCGCACTCCCAAACGTGCTCCATCCGCCATGCTGCGCACTCCCAAACGTGCTCCATCCGCCATACTCCGCACTCCCCATCGTGCTCCATCCCCGATGCTGCGCACCCCCCCATCATGCTCCATCCCCGATGCTGCGCACCCCCCCATCGTGCTCCATCCTTCATGCTGCACCAGCATCAGCCTCTCTGCCCCCAGCATCAGCTTCTCTGCCCCCAGCATCAGCCTCTCTCCTCCCAGCATCAGCCTCTCTCCTCCCAGCATCAGCCTCTCTCCTCCCAGCATCAGCCTCTCTCCTCCCAGCATCAGCCTCTCTCATCCTAGCATCAGCCTCTCTCCTCCCAGCATCAGCCTCTCCTCTCTGTCCCCAGCATCAGCCTCTCTCCTCCCAGCCTTCCCCAGCATCAGCCTCTCTCCTCCCAGCCTCCCTCCTCCCACCCTCCCCCAGAATCAGCCTCCCTCTCCCAGCCTCCCCCAGCATCAGCCTCCCCCAGCATCAGCCTCTCTTCTCTCAGCCTACCTCTCCCAGCCTCCCTCCTCCCAGCCTCCCTCAGCATCAGCCTCCCTCTCCCAGCCTCCCCAAGCATCAGCCTCCATCAGCATCAGCCTCTCTCCTTCCAGCCTCCCCCAGCATCAGCCTCCGCCAGCATCAGCCTCTCTCCTTCCAGCCTCCTCCAGCATCAGCCTCCCTCTCCCAGCCTTCCCCAGGATCAGCCTCTCTCCTCCCAGCCTCCGTCCTCCCAGCCTTCTCCAGCATCAGCTTTCCCCTCCCAGCCTCCCTCAGCATCAGCCTTCCCCAGCATCAGCCTCTCTCCTCCCAGCCTCAGCCTCTCTCCTTCCAGCCTCCCCAAGCATCAGCCTCTCTCCTTCCAGCCTCCCTCAGCATCAGCCTCCCCTTCCCAGCCTTCCCCAGGATCAGCCTCTCTCCTCCCAGCCTCCTTCCTCCCAGCCTCCCCCTCCCAGCCTCCCTCAGCATCAGCCTTCCGCTCCCAGTCTCCCCCAGCATCAGCCTCCCCAAGCATCAGCCTCCACCAGCATCAGCCTCTCTCCTTCCAGCCTCCCCCAGCATCAGCCTCTCTCCTTCCAGCCTCCCTCAGCATCAGCCTCCCGTTCCCAGCCTTCCCCAGGATCAGCCTCTCTCTTCCCAGCCTCCTTCCTCCCAGCCTCCCCCTCCCAGCCTCCCTCAGCATCAGCCTTCCCCTCCCAGTCTCCCCCAGCATCAGCCTCCCCAAGCATCAGCCTCCACCAGCATCAGCCTCTCTCCTTCCAGCCTCCCCCAGCATCAGCCTCCCCAAGCATCAGCCTCCACCAGCATCAGCCTCCCTCGTCCCAGCCTCCCCCAGCATCAGCCTCCCCCTCCCAGCCTCCCCCAGCATCAGCCTCTCTCCTCCCAGCATCAGCCTCTCTCATCCCAGCATCAGCCTCTCTCCTCCCAGCATCAGCCTCTCCTCTCTGTCCCCAGCATCAGCCTCTCTCCTCCCAGCCTTCCCCAGCATCAGCCTCTCTCCTCCCAGCCTCCCCCAGCATCAGCCTCCCCCAGCATCAGCCTCTCTTCTTCCAGCCTCCCCCAGCATCAGCCTCTCTCCTTCCAGCCTCCCCCAGCATCAGCCTCCCTCTCCCAGCCTTCCCCAGGATCAGCCTCTCTCCTCCCAGCCTCCGTCCTCCCAGCCTTCCCCAGCATCAGCTTTCCCCTCCCAGCCTCCCTTGGCATCAGCCTTCCCCAGCATCTGCCTCTCTCCTCCCAGCCTCAGCCTCTCTCCTTTCAGCCTCCCCCAGCATCAGCCTCTCTCCTTCCATCCTCCCTCAGCATCAGCCTCCCCTTCCCATCCTTCCCCAGGATCAGCCTCTCTCCTCCCAGCATCCTTCCTCCCAGCCTCCCCCTCCCAGCCTCCTTCAGCATTAGCCTTCCCCTCCCAGTCTCCCCCAGCATCAGCCTCCCCCTCCCAGCCTTCCCCATGATCAGCCTCTCTGCTCCCAGCCTCCTCCAGCACGCCGTGCTCCTCTGCCGACACTCACACACCCGATCGCATCCACTCACACACAAACGATCGCATCCACTCACACACACCCGATCGCATCCACTCACACACACCCGATCGCATCCACTCACACACACCCGATCGCATCCACTCACACACACCCGATCGCATCCACTCACACACACAGACACTGACGATATCGCACATACGCGCTCACACTCACAACATCCGGAGATACCACATGCCTCTGGCCATGTGATCCTCCGTCAGGTCCTGGAAGGTCACAACAGCACAGTATCGAGGCCGAGAAGCAAGCGATATCGCCGGATGCTGTGAGTGTGTGGATGCGATGTGAGGTGTGTGTGAGGTGTGTGTGAGGTGTGTGTGAGGTGTGTGTGAGAGTGAGTGTGATCTGATGTGTGTGTATGTTTGTGTGTGTGCTGTTATGTGTGTGCGTGTGGATCTTCCGCCGCAGCAGGACCTTGATGCGCTTGTAACCATGCGAGCATGGTTACCAACGTATCCACACCACTCCCGTGCGAGCGGGGGCCGGGGGGGGTGGTGGGGGTGGGGGGGGGGAGTACAGTACTCACCTCCGTGACAGCCGTGTCAGTTCGGGGAATGCGCGGGGGGGGAAGTACAGCACTCACCTCCGTGACGGCCGTGTCAGTTCGGGGAATGCGCAGGGGGAGGGAGGGGGCGGGTCCAGAGCTAGCGTGCATTGCGTGAGGGGGGCGGGGCGTGGCGTGGTCGAATTGCCAATGCCTGCAGGGTGCCGGGGCGAGAGGCCAATCTGTGGGGGGGGCGGAGCCTGGGCGAGCGGCTGGCCAATCCGTGTGGGGGCGCAGCCTGGGCGAGCGGCCAATCCGTGTGGGGGGGCGGGGCCATGGCGAGCCCAGCGGCCAATCAGCTTTGTGTCACCGTAAGGACACAATTTTGGAGCATGACAGACAGACAGACAGAATAAGGCAATTATATATATAGATATGGGCTGAAAGTGCACACTCCCAGCTGCAATATGAGAGTTTTCACATCCAAATCGGAGAAAGGGTTTAGGAATCATAGCTCTGTAATGCATAGCCTCCTCTTTTTCAAGGGACCAAAAGTAACTGGACAAGGGACTCTAAGGGCTGCAATTAACTCTGAAGGCGTCTCCCTCGTAAACCTGTAATCAATGAAGTAGTTAAAAGGTCTGGGGTTGATTACAGGTGTGTGGTTTTGCATTTGGAAGCTGTTGCTGTGACCAGACAACATGCGGTCTAAGGAACTCTCAATTGAGGTGAAGCAGAACATCCTGAGGCTGAAAAAAAAGAAAAAATCCATCAGAGAGATAGCAGACATGCTTGGAGTAGCAAAATCAACAGTCGGGTACATTCTGAGAAAAAAGGAATTGACTGGTGAGCTTGGGAACTCAAAAAGGCCTGGGCGTCCACGGATGACAACAGTGGTGGATGATCGCCGCATACTTTCTTTGGTGAAGAAGAACCCGTTCACAACATCAACTGAAGTCCAGAACACTCTCAGTGAAGTAGGTGTATCTGTCTCTAAGTCAACAGTAAAGAGAAGACTCCATGAAAGTAAATACAAAGGGTTCACATCTAGATGCAAACCATTCATCAATTCCAAAAATAGACAGGCCAGAGTTAAATTTGCTGAAAAACACCTCATGAAGCCAGCTCAGTTCTGGAAAAGTATTCTATGGACAGATGAGACCAAGATCAACCTGTACCAGAATGATGGGAAGAAAAAAGTTTGGAGAAGAAAGGGAACGGCACATGATCCAAGGCACACCACATCCTCTGTAAAACATGGTGGAGGCAACGTGATGGCATGGGCATGCATGGCTTTCAATGGCACTGGGTCACTTGTGTTTATTGATGACATAACAGCAGACAAGAGTAGCCGGATGAATTATGAAGTGTACCGGGATATACTTTCAGCCCAGATTCAGCCAAATGCCGCAAAGTTGATCAGACGGCGCTTCATAGCACAGATGGACAATGACCCCAAGCATACAGCCAAAGCTACCCAGGAGTTCATGAGTGCAAAAAAGTGGAACATTCTGCAATGGCCAAGTCAATCACCAGATCTTAACCCAATTGAGCATGCATTTCACTTGCTCAAATCCAGACTTAAGACAGAAAGATCCACAAACAAGCAAGACCTGAAGGCTGCGGCTGTAAAGGCCTGGCAAAGCATTAACAAGGAGGAAAGCCAGCGTTTGGTGATGTCCATGGGTTCCAGACTTAAGGCAGTGATTGCCTCCAAAGGATTCGCAACAATTTCAAATCCAATGTGGTGGCATGCAGAGCCCAACTCGCGAAAATTGTGTCACTGTCCAAATATTTCTGGACCTAACTGTACATCACAGGAGGGGCTGGGGCCATGTACATCACAGGAGAGGTTGGGGCATATACATTATAGGAGGGGCTGGGGTATATACATCACAGGAAATGCTGGGGCATATACATAGAAATGTTTGCAGCCCGCGGGACGGGGGCTCATCACCCTTGCTTTAAAGCAACAGGTTATTCTAAAAATTCTAGATATGACATGTTTTTTATTAAAAATGTAAAAAAATTTAGTTTTTCCACAAAAATAATCTTAATGAATTGATATTGGAAAGTTGAATTAGTGAATTCTGGGCAATGCTCCGACAGTTAAAGTGCAAGTGCAGAATTTACCAAGGGGAAGGGGTCAGGTCACTCTGAGGCTTCTTAGGTCACAACTGTGAAGAATTTTCGGATTCCTGCCGTTGAACTAGATCTTAACTAGAGTTCAAACTTGTCCTGATATTTGTTTGTCGCCCAACAGTTGTGGCTCGTCTGTCTTATCCCAGGACAATCCACGTGCTGACAGCTTGTTTATTCTTGCCTAATGTCTGTACTATTTTTTTACTATGAGGTTTAGATTGGACCTTGTTCCATCTTCGAAGACGTTCTTCTGAATGGTTAATAGAAGAAATTGAGAATTAGAAAAAATATATATCCCTTAAAGGGGATTAAAAGCTTTTACTTTTCTCCTCTTGTGCTCTTCTCTATTAACATTTATTTCCTGAATTGTAAAAAATCTGAAGCTCCACCCTCATTGTCTAGGCCCACCCACGAGGATACTCAAAACACTTTTTGTACTAACTTGTACATACTGCCACATATGTGTGGACCGGGCTTACCCTGGAGGGATGTGACTGAGTGCCTATCGGGTCTTCACTAGAGCCTCTAATGGTGAGGTTGGACTTGGCTGCCGGCAGTCACCAGGTACCACTCCAGAGCAGTCAACAGCACTGCAGCTGCTGACTCCAAGGGTCAGGGACACAGGTACGGACACAGAGTATCAGGCAGGACAGAATGAGGATCACAGGCAGGTTGGATACTGGTACTGGTTCAGATGGGAAGGCTGGCTGGTTCAGACAGGATGGGTTCTGGTCCATATGCAGACTAGACGGCTAGCTCAGACAGGACGGGTTCTGGTCCAGGTTCAGACTAGACGGCTAGCTCAGGCAGGATGGGTTCAGGTACAGACAGGACAGCAGATTCAGACCGGATGGGTTCTGGTTCAGGTTCAGACAGGACTGCTGGTTTAGACAGGATGGGTTCAGGCTCAGACGGCATGGCTGGTTCAGACAGGACGGGTTCAGGTTCTGGTTCAGGTTGGGACAGGACAGCTAGTTCAAACAGGATGGGTTCAAGTTCACAAGGTGGGCTATAAATCGCAGTCAGATTCAGGGACACTGGATGGGTTCAGGTACACAGGCAGGTTCTTCTTCAGGGATAATCTGTATAATCTGCTTCTGGGTTCCCTTCCTGCACTACAGGTTAAGATTGACAAATGTCCATCAGTCTGGGCAGTGGTGTATTGGTAGAGTTGCCGCCTGTGGACAAAGGAGTTCATTAGTTTGAGTCCTGGAGAGACCAGAGTAGAATTGTTAGATTAACTGATGCACTGTAGAAATGTTGGCCCCGCCCCCGAGGAGTTGGAGCAGGGAGACCAGAGGAAAATTGTTAATTTAAATATGCACTGCAGAGATGCCGACCCCGAAGAGCAGTGGGACCAAATGAAAGGAGAATTATTAATTAAATTTATGCACTGCAGAGATGCCAGCCCCACCCCTGAGGAGCAGGAGCAGTGAGACCAAATGAAAGGAGAATTAGTAATTTAATTCATGCACTGCAGAGATGCCAGCCCCACCCCTGAGGAGCAGGGAGACAAGATGAGAATTATTAATTTAATTTATATACTGCAGAGATGTCAGCTCTGCCCCCGAGAAGGAGCAGGGAGACCACATGAGAGGAGAATTATTAATTTAATTTATGCACTGCAGACATGCCAGCCCCGCCGAGGAGGAACAGAGAGACCAGATGAGAGAACAATTGTTCTTTTTATTTATGCACTGCAGAGATACCAGCCCCGCCCCCGAGGAGCAGTGAGACCAGACGAAAGAATTATTAGTTTAATTTATGCACTGCAGAGTTGCTAAGCCCGCCCCCAAGATGGAGCAGGGAGACCAGATTATAGAATTGTTAATTAATTTATGCACTTGAGAGATGCCAGCCCCTCCCCTGAGGAGGAGAAACAGCGAGACCAGATGAGAGGACAATTGTTCATTTTATTTATGCAATGCAGATATGCCGACCTTGCCCCTAAGGAGGAGTTACAAAGCAGGGAAGAGAGGTAAAAGGAAGCCCTGACTGCCGGGACAGCGGGACTGAGCCCTCAAAGCTGGACAGTCCTGCTGAATTGGGGACAGTTGGGAGCTATGGTTGCCTCTGTTCTCCTCAATCCAGTGTTATTTTCCTTTTGTTCCTGTGCCCCTCCATTCCTGATAGTTGGCTCCCTATTTCTAGTCTGTCATTCTAGACTTTTTTAGCCAACTGGGCATGTCCCTCAAGCAGATGCCTACAGATAAGTAGATAGCCACTCCCACTTGTTAAAAAGACTACATGGAAGAGGGGTCCATATCTCAGGAATGGAAAGGCGCAGGAACAAAAGAAAAACATCGCCGGATTCAGGAGAACAGGGGCATTTACGTCAGGTAAAGAAATTACATATTTATTGAAATCTACTGCAATACCACAAATATCACATATATTAGTTTAACTTTGGTGTCAGTCTTTACTGCAGTCCTAGCGTTATATTCATGGGGAAGGAAGCGAGAGGTGAATAGAGAGACTCCAAAGACATACAGATAGGGAATTTAGATTGTGAGCCCCAATGGGGACAGTGTTCCTGATGTATGTAAAGCGCTGCGGAATATGTTAGCGCTATATAAAAAAATAAAGATTTTTTTTTTTTTAAATAGTTTTCTAGCTTTCCTCTAAAATAGGGGAATAATGCACTAAATTCTCAGGGCAGAAAAGAAAAAGAGCCCTTGGTTTATAGGGCTGTGGGCTCCCGTCTTTGCTGACATTGCAGTTTTAGTTGACTTCTTGCAGGATCTGTGCCGTTTCCCTGCATCACTCAGTTCTTCAATTTGCGCAGTCCATTGCGAGTAATTGGTGTCCAGCCATCGGCTTGTCAGTTTTCTTTTTCCAGTAATTCGGAAGCATTTTCTGGCTCCGTCTTCCTGTCTGACCTCAGTTCATTCTCTAAGTGCTCAGCCGCTTGTGCCGAATAATACGAGTCAGCTGTACTTTGTAAAGTGCAGCACATTTGGTGAGATCTATAAAGCATTTTAAGTGGTAAATACGAGGGAGGAGCCTTTCGAGAAAATGGCCAGCACTCAGCTTTTTAGAGGGCATTGGTTTTTTTTCTTATTATAGAACTGATCTCATTACCTCTGCTTCACCCGAAGGCACTAAGACGTTCAATGAAAGTGCATCTGAATTTACGGCACCGTCCCTTTAAGGGACTGCTAACTTGTAGTCGAAATGCAATACCAGATATGACCTCTAGACATAAGTGGCGCTGTTTTGACATTTTTTCTAATTTGTTTTTAATTATGTAAACGTAGTCAAGATGCAATACTAGATATGACCACTAGACACAAGTGGCGCTATTTTGAAAATGTTATCACATTTTTTTTTTACTATTTAAATGTAGTCGAGATGCAATACCAGATATGACCTCTAGACATAAGTGGCGCTGTTTTGAAAAAATGTTTACATTTTTTTTTTAATTATTAAAATGTAGTCGAGATGCAATACCAGATATGACCACTAGACATAAGTGGCGCTGTTTTGAAAATATTTTTAATTTTATTTTTTTAATTATTTAAATGTAGTCAGTCGAGATTGAATACCAAATATGACCACTAGACATAAGTGGCACTGTTTTGAAAATATTTTTAATTTTATTTTTTTAATTATTTAAATGTAGTCGAGATTGAATACCAGATAAGACCCCTAAACATAAGTGGCGCTATTTTGAAAATATATTTTTAATTTTATTTTTTTAATTATTTAAATGTAGTCGAGATGGAATACCAGATATGACCACTAGACATAAGTGGCACTGTTTTGAAAATATTTTTTATTTCATTTTTTTAATTATTTAAATGTAGTCGAGATGGAATACCAGATATGACCACTAGACATAAGTGGCACTGTTTTGAAAAATAATTTACATTTTTTTTTTTAAATTATTTAAATGTAGTCGAGATGCAATGCCAGATATGACCTCCAGACATAAGTGGCGCTGTTTTGAAAATATTTTTCATTTTTTTTTAATTATGCAAATGTAGTCTAGATGCAATACTAGATATGACCTCTAGACATAAGTGGCGCTGTTTTGAAATTTTTTTAATTTATTTTTTTTAATTATTGAAATGTAGTCGAGATGCAATACCAGATATGACCTCTAAAGATGAGTGGAGTTGTTTTGAAAAATTGAAAAAAAGTACATATTTTTCATGTTTTTTAAAATTATTTAAATGTAGTCGAGATGCAATGCCAGATATGACCCCTAGACATAAGTGGTGCTGTTTTCAATTTTATTTTTTTTTTTAATTATTTAAATGTAGTCGAGATGCAATACCAGATAAGACCTCTAGAGATGAGTAGAGCTGTTTTGAAAAATTGAAAAAAAGTACATATTTTTTTAAAATTATTTAAATGTAGTTGAGATGCAATACCAGATATGACCCCTAGACATAAGTGGTGCTGTTCTGAAAAATTAAAAAAAATACACATTTTTCAAATTTGTTTTTTAATTTAAATGTAGTCAAGATGCAATACCAGATATGACCTCTAGACATAAGTGGAGCTGTTTTGAAAAATAAAAATACAAATTTACACATTTTTGTAAATTTTTGAAATTATTTAAATGTAGTTGAGATGCAATACCAAATACCTCTAGACCTAAGTGGAGCTGTTTTAAAAAATAAAACTCTCCACTGGCTAACATGGTACAAAGATATATTTTACCTGTAAAAAAAAAATTACACATTTTTCAAATTTTATTTTTTTTTAAATTATTTAAATGTAGTCGAGATGCAATCCCAAATATGACCTCTAGACATAAGTGGCGCTGTTTTGAAAAATTGAAAAAATAAAATTAAAATTACACATTTTTCAACATTTTTGAAATTTGATCAATTTTTTACAGATAGTCACCTTAGCTACCTACACCTAAACAGGGACAGTAGCGAAATATTAAGTATATTAGGCAACTGCCCGTTACTTGTCTTTGTAGCACAAAAAAATGTTAACTAAAAGATGCAAGGTGAAAAGAAATATAAAAAATGCTAAAAATATACAAAAAAAAAACACATTAAAAATTGAGACATAGGTAAAGTGCGGAGTCAAAGGAAAGCGTTGAAGGGGCACCTGAAAAAAAAAAAGATCAAAACATACCCAAACTAATCATAACGTACCCGGAACAAATGCTACATAAATAGCAAGATTTCATGATTATGAATGGTCGATGGTGTGGAATGGTCCATTCACAAAATAGATCCACACATGACCCACCAACTAAATGCGCCACCCACCAATAGCAGCAGAGTATAGACTACAGAAAAGATGTAGCCAAATTGCAGCTCTCCATTGTCAAGTATGACCAAAAAAATACATAATAAAGCAATACTATTCAGGGAACCAAGGATCCTCACTTACTCATGCGCGTTTCGCAAGAAATGCTTCAACTGGGGGTCAGCACCAGACAGCAGGAGGTTCTTATTCTCAAATAGCTTTATCAAAGTACAACTAAAAAGACTGTCTCTCTCTGTTCGACCCTACAAGGCTCAGTTTTATGACCAAAAGATATATGATAAAGTAAAACTATGCAGGGAACCAGGGATCTTCACTTCCTGATGCATGTTTCGCAAGAAATGCTTCATCTGAGGGGTCAGCACCAGGCAGCAAGGGGTTCTTATTCTAAACAGCTTTATCAAAGCCCAACTAGAAAGACTCTCTCTCTTTAGGACCATACATGGCTAAGCTTTATGATCAAAAAATATATATATACTGCTCCAAAAAATAAAGGGAACACATAAACAAGGATATGGTATTTTGGTGGTGTTCCCTTTATTTTTTTGAGCCGTAGAATAAAGTAATACTATGCAGGGAACCAGGGATCTTCACTTCCTTATGCACGTTTCGCAAGAAATACTTCTTCTGGGGGTCAGCACCAGATATAAGGGGGTGCTTATTCTCAAATAGCTGGATGAAAGTGGAACTAGAAAGACTGTCTCTCTCTGTAGGACCCTACATGGCTAAGCTTTATGAGTGCTGCAGCCGATGATTAGCTGCAGCGTTGACAGTTTTGTCGAATGTTGATACCAATAGACTGGTATTAAGCACAGTACTGACTAAAGAGGAGGGTTTTTTTTATTTTTCTCACTGCCCTCGGTCCATTAATAAGACTTTGTCCAGTAGTGGACAATCCCTTTAAGTCTATAGCTAGTGGCCCTTGGTGATCACATGGATTTAAGGTGAAACTAGCTCGAAACCGTTGATGAATTCAGACCATAGAACAAATCTTGCCATTGAGAATGTTGAATTGTGCAGCAATTTCGGTAATTAAAAGCTTCTTTTATCCTTTTGATACCCTTGATAAGTTGCTTTCAAACATGAAACAAATCCCCGTGGAGCCACTCGTGCCTAGCGAGACTGTTTATATTCCTGACAATAAACCCAGATAACACACACACGGAATAAATAGTAGTCAAGCTAAGAATGTAATGTGGCACTGGCTAAATATGTTCCTGGTTAACCCATACAAGGCCAATCCCAATGTAAATAGAATGACTTAAAGGGGATGTCTCATGTATTAATTTAATTCAGTAAAATGGTAAATAATGTGTTTGCTCCTTTTATAAAAAAAAAAGGTAGTAGCTGTTTATTTTTGAGAAATTCCTCCTGGGTATGGCCATATTGGAGGCCCACACTTCCTTCCTGTATTATAGAGGGTGTGTGCTTTATGGCAGCTGTAATTAATGATAGAGAACTCTCTTAAGACCCCCATACGGACAAGATAAAAAGTCGTAGTACAGTCGTAGTACAGCTCAAGTGTATGGGGGTCTCCAAGCTGTTCTCCAACAGATGATGTCAAGGGATAAGAGGGATCATGCAGTTGAAGACCAAGCCAAGTGCTCATGTGTAACAGGGAGTTGGGAGTGATCACTGTGTATGTTCGGATGACCGCAATCTCATGTTTATGGCCAGATATAGATTATTACAGTCTGCAAGAAATTATGGCATACAGCCCCTCCCCCAGAGACCAGGGAGTTACTTACAAAGCCTTATCTGTTTGTATAGTGTAGAGTTCATCTATTCTGGCTCATCTGGGCATTCAGGGTTGTACAGTAGCATTAACTTGCCTAACCTATAATCATGAGATGACTGTCCATTCTGTCCCAACTAGTACAGCAAAGCTAATGGATTAGCTGCATAAAACAGGAAATGTCATCCTCCTTTATAATCATGAGATGACTGTCCATTCTGTCTCAACCTGTACAGCAAAGCTAATGGATTAGCTGCATAAAAAAGAAATGTCATCCTCCTTTATAATCATGAGATGACTCTCTCCATTCTGTCCCAACCTGTACAGCAAAGCTAATGGATTAGCTGCATAAAACAGGAAATGTCATCCTCCTTTATATTAATGAGAGGACTCTGTCCATTCTGTCCCAACCTGTACAGCAAAGCTAATAGATTAGCTGCAAAAAACAGGAAATGTCATCCTCCTTTATAATCATGAGATGACTCTCTCCATTCTGTCCCAACCTGTACAGCAAAGCTAATGGATTAGCTGCATAAAACAGGAAATGTCATCCTCCTTTATATTAATGAGAGGACTCTGTCCATTCTGTCCCAACCTGTACAGCAAAGCTAATAGATTAGCTGCAAAAAAACAGGAAATATCCTCCTTTATAATCATGAGATGACTATCTCCATTCTGTCCCAACCTGTAGAGCAAAGCTAATGGATTAGCTGCATAAAACAGGAAATGTCATCCTCCTTTATAATCATTAGATGGCTCTGTCCATTCTGTCCCAACCTGTACAGCAAAGCTAATAGATTAGCTGCAAAAAAACCCCAAAAAAACAGAAAATGTCATCCTCCTTTATAAACTCTAGCAGCCAGTGTAAAAACTGCAATATTTCTGGTTTTATTTTTACATGAATAATAAAAAAATCTAACTTGCATATATATAGCGATGAGATGACTCTACCCTTTTGGTCTGAGTATGTGCTGCAAAGCTGAAACATGGAAAACAGGATTTATAAGCCTCTTAAAATTTTCTCTAATAGCCAAATGTGAAAACTGCAATATTTCAGGTTTTATTTTTATATGAACAATAAAAAACTAAAAATAATCTAACTTGCCTATATATTATGATAAGATGACTACCCTTTTGGTCTGAGTATGTGATGCAAAGCTGAAACATGGAAAACAGGCTTTATGAACCTCTTGTTAATTCTCTTGCAGCCAATGTGAAAAATGCAGTACTTCAGTTTTTATTTTTGTAGGAACAATGGAAAAAAAGTAACTTGCCTACCAGCTTTTGATGAAATGGCTCTACTAATTCAGTCCAAGTCTGCAGAACAAAGCTGAAACATGAGCTTCAGAACAGAAAATATGAGTTTCTTGTTAAATCTCTTGAGACTATTGTGAGAACTTTAATATTTCAGGTTTTACTTTTCTATGAATAAGATGACTCTACCCTTTTGGTCCGAATATGCGCTAAAAAGCTGAACCGAATATGCGCTAAACAGCTGAAACGTGGAAAACAGGATTTATAAGCCTGTTGTTAATTCTCTAGTAGCCAATGTGAAAACTGCAATACTTCAGTTTTTATTTTTTTAGGAATAATGGAAAAAATTTACTTGCCCATCATCTACTGATGAGATGGCTCTACTCATTCAGCCCAAGTCTGTGAAACAAAGCTGAAATATGAGCTGCAGAAAAGGAAATACGAGTCTCTTGTTTAATCTCTTGTGACCAATGTGAAAAGTGCAATATTTCAGATTTTAGGTTTATATGGGTAATGAAAAAATATCTTTCCTACTATCAAATAATGAGATTACTCTACACATTCGGCCCAAATCTGCAGAACAAAGCTGAAACATGAGCTGCAGAACAGGAAATATGAGACACTTGTTAATTCTTTATGGACCAATGTGAAAAATGCAATATTTCAGGTTTTATTTTTCTGTGAATAATGGAAAAAAAGTAACTTGCCTAACATCTTTTGATAACATGGCTCTACTCATTCAGTCCAAGTCTGCAGAACAAAACTGAAACATGAGCTGGAAATGTGCATTTTATTAAATCTCTTGGGACCAAACTGGAATATTTCAGGTTTGATATTTCTATGGGTAATGGAAAAAAAAAAATCTTTCCTACTATCAAATAAGGAGATGACTCTAAACATTCGGCCCAAAGCTGCAGAACAAAGCTAAAACATGAAACAGGAAATATGAGGCACTTGTTAATTCTCTATGCACCAATGTGAAAACTGCAATATTTCAGGTTTTATTTACTATGGATAATGGGGGAAAAAAATCTTTTCTACTATCAAATATTGAGATGACTCTACTCATTCAGTCCAAGTCTGCAGTACAAAACTAAAATGTGAGCTGCCGAACCGGAAATAGGAGCTTCTTTTTGAATTCTCTATGAATCAATGTGAAAACTGCAGTAATTCAGGTTTTAGTTTTCTATAGATAATAAAAAAAATGTAACTTGCCTACCATCGAATTAAGAGATTGCTCTGCTTAAGCTGTCTCAGGTTATACGGTAAAGGTGACAAAATAAGAAATACCAGCTTCATGTGTATGCTTTAGTGGAAACAGCAATATTTTAAGTTGTATTTTTTAATATAGATTATCATAGAAATGTAAAAAAAAAATAATTTTAATATATATATATATATAATATATAAATATTTAGAATAAACCCTGAAATGTATGCAATTTTCTGATGATGGCATATCTTCCAAGACGTCATCGCCTTTTCTATCATCACCCACTGTTTGCTTAACATTATCCCAATACATTGGACTCTACAGAAACCATAAAGTCGTCTCGCCCAGTATCTGTTCATTAGAAGTTTATTTTTCACGTCTACATGAAAGCCTCTCTGTTTATTCTCTTGCATGGCTGAGAGGTTAGAGGTGTATTGCTAAACATTAAAAGAGGTCTGGGATGTGTACAAGGGGATAAAAATGGATTTTGGCGGTAATCTCTTAAAGGAAAAGTCAACAGGGTGGTTGTTTAAAAGTCAAATGTACAAAATGAATCTTGTATCTCTCGATTTCCCACCCATAGGTGACTCACACTACAATATAACCCCTGATTGTTAAAATTACCGCCCCTTTAAGCAGTATTGGACCAAATATTGCAGACCTCCAAAGTCAATGGACCCATTTTTACGGTTGACAGACAGGTGGTTTCTGGCAATAGAAGGTCACAACATTTGGCTGCGTAGAAGGCTCCCTGACTTTCTATTGTTCCTTCTGTCAGTATTCATTGGTATACGTAGCTTTCCTGCTGTATTTTCCTCTCTCCCCCTTTGGACGTAGCAGGAGCTCGCCTTCCACCCAGCTGTTGATCATCAGTATTCTCTTGGTGCTTATATACTCCCTTCTTCCCTGAACTGGTGCTGATGATATTATTCAGTTCACGCTAGCTCTGGTTACAAGCAGGTGGCTTGTACTCCTCTTTAGTATCGTTGCTGAACTCCTGTCTGTTTCATCTGTGGATAAGTAGTTCATGCTTTTCTCCCCTTGTGTCCTCCTTTAGCGTTTAGTGTGGTTGACTAAGAACTCATCCCACCCGTTCCCTATTTAGGGTCCAGCACTGGGGATACCTATGGTCAGGTATCCGGCTCGGCGCATAGGTGCAGAACCTATCTAAGGTGGTGAGGAACCCCGCCGACCAGCTGTAGGTTTGGTCAGTGGTCACCATCTCCTCCTTCCCTTACCTTTCGCCGCTCGCTTGGTTCTTCCCCGTACCTAGCGTGACAGCCATTATCACTATTGTAGAAGCTTAGTTGAAGAACTTCTGAAAGGGCTCATAAAAAATGTAAAAAGTTGGCTTCCAATCTTCCGAGTGTTTTTAAAGCAATAGGAGACCTTTGAAAAAAAAACCAAAATGGCCACCCGGTTGGTTTTTGTTTGGGCTCATGGCACCAACTCTTTTAGGCTTAATTTTTGGCATCTTATCTTTGACACATTTCCCGTAGGTGGGTTCTCCTTTCCTCCGATTGCTACCATCACAAGCTGTCTGTGGGAGAAAGGGAATATTGGTTGGGGTCAGCCTTTCCTCGGGCTTCACAAAATCTGTGTGGGCTACTTCTATTGAACATGTCATATTGAGAACTTCCAAAATTAGGAGAATTAGGGACCACCTCTATTGTACTGGGAGGTCTCCTGGGTTAGAGTAATGGGAGAAACATGTGTTCAATATTATGTGCCAAAAAGCCACTTGGCCTTGGTCAAGGAACTTGGTCTAAGGCAGTGTCGTGAACCTCTGATAGGCCTCTACACATAAGCTGCGGTCATTGGCCTCTTCACGAAAGGACGAACTAAGAAAACAAATTGTATACATTGCAGTAACATAAAGGTAAACTAAGAAGGAAAATGAGGATTTTAAGGTCAGACCTGGTCAACAAAGTACTAGCAGATCCACCATACCTAGACCACGAAGACCCAGCAGAAGACCACTCCATCTGAAGTCGACTTTGAAGCCAATCGTTTGCCACTTGGGTCCATTTCTTAAGGTACGATCACAAATATCTTATTAGATCTTTTTTATTGTCCTGTGTGTACAACGATAACAAAGATGTTGGTTCAATTAATAGTGGTACATGTTCGGTATGGATGGTGGGTGGCCCTCGGAATGACTTCCCTACAGAAAATGACTATACAGGTAAATAAGAGGCAATTTAGGCAAAAATTCTTTTTATGAGTTGTTAAATCAACAGTTGAAATGTACAAAAAAAAACAAAGAAAAAAGTAAAAAAAAATTGGTTACGATCACAATAAGAAGAATCCACGTTTTGGCACATCAACACGAGGGACCAAGGAATCTGAAGACGTTGGCAAGACGAGGTGATGCAGTTCTTCAAGTATAAGGTAAGAAGGGTATGTCTCCTCTTAAAAAAGGGTGTGTATCATCTTAAAAAAAGGTGTGTCTCATCTTAAAGGGGTTGGTGTCTCATCTTAAAAAATGGTGTCTCATGTTAAAAAAGGGGTATCTATGTTCTTAAAAAAGGGTGTGTATCGTCTTAAAAAAGGGTGTGTCTTGTCTTAATAAAAGGGTATCCCATGTTAAAAAAGGGGTATCTTCTTAAAAAAGGGTATGTATTGTCTTAGAAAAGATTATGTCTCACCTTAAAAAAGTGGCTTTTTTAAAAAAGATATGTCTCAATTTAAACAAGGGTGTGTCTCATCCTAAAATATAGTTCATATTGCAAAGTTGTTGTAAAAACAAGCAACTTTGCAATTTACTGTTTCTTAAAAATGCTCTCCATTCTCAAGAACTCAGGGATTTTTAATTTTGTTATGTAATGCTCATTGTAGGTGCAGCGCTTACAAGCTGTTTGCTTAGGAGCTTGTAAGCGCTGCTCTGAAGAGAGCCAAATCTCTGCTTGCAGCATCGGAGAGAGCACGGTTTGTTTTATTCCTGACTAGGGCTGCCACTAGGAATTTCAGGGCCCCATACTGGTAAAATTTTCGGGCCCCCTTGAGACTCTGACCAGGTTCCATCCCAGCTCTGCCTCCACCCCTCAAACTTTCCACAGTCCAGCCACCACTCTTGGAGAAACGTATATGCACACAGTCATCTCCAAAAGTGTTAGCACCCTTGAAATTGTTCTAGAAAAGGAAGTATTTCCCTCAGAAAATTAATAATACACTCCCTACACCGCCCCTCTTTATAATACACTCTTTATACCGCCCCTCTTTATAATACACTCTTTATACTGCCCCTCTCCATAATACACTTTTTACTCCACCCCTCTCCGTAAAATCTCTCCCACACTGCCTCTATGTATAATATCCCCCCACACACCACCCCTCTCCTTAACACAGCTTCTACACTGTCTTTATCCATAATACACCCTCTACACTGCCCCTCTCCATAATACACCTTCTGCATCACCTCTCTTGATAATACACCCTTTACACTGCCTCTCTACATAATATCTCTCCCACACTGCCCTTATGTATACTATCCCCCGCACACTATACCTCTGTATAATATCTCTCGCATATGCTGCCCTTCTGTATATCGCCCCAACATACTACCGCTCTGTATACTTACCCTCCCCCACATGCACACTGCCCCTCCATATACTATCCTCCTGGTATATATGTCCTTCTTGTGGTATATATAGTATGTCCCCATCTTGGGCCCTTCCTGGTATGTATGTCCCCATCCTGGTATATATGTTCTTCTCTTGGGTCCATCCTGGTATACATGGTCCCAGTCTGGTTTATTTGCCCCCTTCCTAGCATATATGTCCTCCTTCTGGTATATATGTCACCTTCCTGGGACGCTCCCGGTATATATGTCCCCATCCTGTTATATATGACCCATCCTGGGCCTCTCCTGGTGTGTGTGTGTGTGTGTGTGTGTGTGTGTGTGTGTGTGTGTGTGTGTGTGAATGTGTGTGTGTGTATATATATATATATATATATATATATATATATATAATATAAAATATATATCCCCCTCCTGGGCACATTCTGGTATATATGTCCCCATCCTGGTTTCTGTCCCCTTCACCAGGCCCCAGTCACAGCCAAAGTAGAGGGGGGCATGACCAGTCCGGGGCTTAATAAAGCTAAGTATTTGCCCCAGGCCCTGGCCGGGCCCCTTTTTGTTACCGGGCCCCATACGGCAGTCGGGATTGTCATGCCCTGATGTTGGCCCTGTTCCTGACAAGAAGGAAGTTGGGAGTCAGGGGAGCAGTGTTCTCCTGAAGACAATTTCACAACAACCCTTTAATATATACAGTATTAAGTGACTTTTTCTTCTAGAAAACACATTTATCGCCCATACATTAGAGAAGATCCTGTGTCCCAAGCTCCAATTTCTTTGATTCGCACATTGTAATAGTAAATGATGTCTAGGTAGAGCCCTGCCAGGGCCTTACTCCTCAATGATGTCATCACTCAGCTATACTTTTTGGTGTGGGGTCCATCACTACACAAAGTGGGCTCTGCTTTTCTTTTATTCTGTACATATCACGCCTCCCAAAAGAAGCAAAAGGAGAATAGAAATGGAAAAAAAATCTCTGACTAGTAGGGACGAGAAGAAATCGAGAATAAGACTTATCCAAAGTGGACACCTCATCTTTAAAGGGTAATGAATACTTTTTGAAAGGTTTTGTTATAGAAGTTTGGATTTGTGCGGATCCAGGTCCAGTGACTCCACCGATTGCTGTACATAAGGAGCAGTAGAGCAGTATATGGGTCCGTACACCGCAATACTGGGCCATCAATCTGGGGAGGGAGAGAAGTCACCAGTCTCCGATTTTCAGCCTACCTTACTTCACCTTGCAGATGACTTCTATGGCGGATGGAATTTTTGGATGTGATGCACTCAGTTCACCTCTTTAAAACCCAAAGTAAATAGGAAAGTGGTACAGTTAAAATATTTTTCATTCTCAGGCCAACGCCAAAACCATATTTTCTGCCCAGCATGGATAGGAAATGACATTTTATTTTTAAATTAACCATTTCATAGCTATAGGGCTCCTCCCTCACAGCCTGATAATAAAGTGCCGATTAAAGGGACACAAAGCAGGAGCCAGGATCAGAGGAGATTGTGACCCGGATCTTAAAGATTCAGAAAATTCTCAGGTAAAATACACAATTTCAGGTGAAACAAGGTGCGGAAGAAAAGGAGGACATAGGATGCTCGGTCCCCTGCTGGGAGGCAGCTTGCTGCAGCAGAATCCCCCCTTTTACCACTCTACCGCCAGTGTCTTAAAGGGGTTGTTCACTAATTGTACATTGATGGCCTAGCCTTAGGGGTACTTAGCACGTTGCGACATCGCTACTGCGATATCGTCGGGGTCAAATCGAAAGTGACGCACATCCGGCGCCGGTAACGATGTCGCAACGTGTAAAGCCTAGATGCGTCGATAAACGATCGCAAAAGCGTCGTTAATCGGCGATCTGTGTAGCGTCGGTCATTTCCATTATGTCGGGACGACCGATGTTACGATGTTGTTCCTCGTTCCTGCAGCAGCACACATCGCTGTGTGTGAAGCCGCAAGAGCGAGGAACATCTCCTTACCTGCCTCCACCGGCTATGTGGAAGGAAGGAGGTGGGCGGGATGTTTACGTACCGCTCATCTCCGCCCCTCCGCTTCTTTTGGCTGCCTGCCGTGTGACGTCGCTGTGACGCCGCACAACCCACCCCCTTAGGAAGGAGGCGGGTCGCCGGCCAGAGCAACGTCACAGAGCAGGTAAGTACATGTGAAGCTGCCGTAGCGATAATGTTCGCTACGGCAGCTATCACAAGACATCGCATGTGTGACGGGGGCGGGTGCTATCGCGCTCGGCATCGCTAGCATCGGCTAGCGATGTCACAGCGTGCAAAGTACCCCTTAGGATAGGTCATCAATGTCTGATCGGCGGGGGATGAACCCCTGCACCCCGGGATCAACTGTTGTTGGTGCCGACAGCGGCAGCGAGCGGACAGAAGTGCTCAGTTCTGGAGCTGCCACTCTACCGCAATGGAGACCAGTCACTTGTTAGTGCCTTTATGGGGGTTGTCCACTACTTGTACACTGATGGCCTATCCTTAGGATAAGTAATCAATGTCTGATCGGCGGGGGATGAAACCCTGCACCCCGGATCAACTGTTCTTGGTGCCAGAGGTGGCAGCGAGCGGCCAGAAGTGCTCAGTTCCGTAGCTGCCACTCTACCGCAATGGAAACCAGACACTCGTTAGTTAATCCCCACCCAGCTTAAAAAGGTTTTCTACTACTTGTACATTGATGGCCTATCCTTAAGCTGGTGTCACACACAGCGACAACGACAACGACGCCGCTGCTACGTCACCATTTTCTGTGACGTTGCAGCGACGTCCCGTCGCTGTCGCTGTGTGTGACATCCAGCAACGACCTGGCCCCTGCTGTGAGGTCGCTGGTCGTTGCTGAATGTCCAGCTTCATTTTTTGGTCGTCACTCTCCCGCTGTGACACACACATCGCTGTGTGTGACAGCGAGAGAGCGACGAAATGAAGCGAGCATGGAGAAGGAGCCGGCGTCTGGCAGCTGCGGTAAGCTGTAACCAGCGTAAACATCGGGTAACCAAGGGAAGCCCTTTCCCTGGTTACCCGATATTTACCTTCGTTACCAGCCTCCGCCCTTGCTGCCAGTGCCGGCTCCTGCTCTGTGCACATGTGGCTGCAGTACACATCGGGTAATTAACCCGATGTATACTGTAGCAAGGAGAGCAAGGAGCCAGCGCTAAGCAGTGTGCACGGCTCCCTGCTCTCTGCACTGTGACATGTAGCTGCAGCACACGTCGGGTAATTAACCCGATGTGTACTGTACCTAGGAGAGCAAGGAGCCAGCGCTAAGCGCGGCTCCCTGCTCTCTGCACATGTAGCACAGCGACGTTATGATCGCTGCTGCTTCTGCTGTGTTTGACAGCTAAGCAGCGATCATAACAGCGACTTACAAGGTCGCTGTTACGTCACAGAAAATGGTGACGTAACAGCGACGTCGCTGTCGCTTAGTGTGAACCCAGCTTTAGGATAGGTTATCAATGTCTTATCGGCGGGGGATGAAACCCTTCACCCCGGGATCAGCTGTTCTCGGTGCCGGTGGCAGCACCAGGCGGTCAGAAGTGCTCAGCTCCAGAGCTGCCCCGTCTTCTGATAGCGGCCGGGTACTGCACATCTACGTCCTATTCAGAACAATAGAAGGCGCATGTGCAGTATCTGTTGCAGCTGCTATCAGAAGACGAAGCAGCTCCGGAACTGAGCATTTCTGGCCGTCTCCTGCCACCGCCGGCACGAGAACTGCTGATCGGTGTCGCGTGTCGGACCTTGGCCCAACTGACATTGATTACCAATCCTAAGGATAGGACATCAATGTTAATGTAGTGGCCAACCTCTTTAAGATGAAGGGAATCCAATGATGATATTTCATACAAAAAGTTTTTTGCTCCCCCCAAAAACATGTCCCGAAACCAATAGTCACTCACTCTCCTCCTAATCAGAAGTTTGGTACTTTTGGTTTACCGCCCTTTTCAGCTGCCCCTCTCCTTGCCTCTAAAGCTCCCTTAAGTCTCGGCCCGTTTCATATTTACAATCCTAAATTAATTGCCCAACCTAGAAGACTCCATTCAACAGCTTGGAAGCTTCCACAAAGAGATACAGTATCCCCTAAACCACCGTCAAAGACCTCTCACCCATCCATCCAGTGCCCTGCTCCTCACTGATGAGAGGCACTAAGCCTGGAACAGATGCCTACAAATGGGGGTCGTTTTCTTTTGGCCAAATATCTTTTTAAAGCAGGGTTCCCCAACTCCAGTCCTCAAGGCCCACCAACAGTGCATGTTTTCAGGATTTCCTTAGCATTGCACTGCTGTTGGAACCAGCACATGGGCAGGTAATTACATTAACACCTGTGCAATACTAAGGAAATCCCAAAAACCTGCACTGTTGGTGGGCCTTGAGGACTGGAGTTGGGGACCTCTGTTTTAAAGTCATTGAGAAAACTTATAGTTGGACATTGATTTATCGGTCATCATTGTCTTGATCGACCGGGGTCCGACAGGCCGCACCCCTGCCGATCAGCTGATCTCGGTCCCGGTGATGGGAATGGGAGGCGGATGTGCAGTACCCGGCCGTGGCCGCTATCAGAAGACATGGCATCTCCGGAACTGAGCATTTCCGGCCACCTGCTGCTGCTCTCGCCGGGACCGAAATCAGCTGATCGGCGGGGGTGCGGGATGTTAGACCCCAGCTGATCAGATATTGATGACCTATGCTTAGGGATAGGCCATCAATGTCAAAGTAGTGGACAACCCCTTTAAGCCAAAACTTTAGCTAAGATGAAAAGAAACCTAAAATATTGAAAGTGGCGCCAGAAAATTCCAGAGGTGCAGACTGAAGAAATTTACTGGCCGAATCCGCATCCTTGGGAAGGGATGTACACACGGCCGCCATCAGGGCATTACTACCGTGTACATAAAGGGTAGGGGACTCCTTTTGGTGCTGATTGACCCCCTATTGTACTGTTAAATGCATGGGCTAAAACGTTTAGTAGACCAGTATGTCTTATAAAAATAGGGACTGTGGAACCAACATTGGTTTTGCCACAAAATTAGGCAAAAATGCCCACTTTTGGGCATGGATTACCAAAACTTGGCCCGAAAATGCCCAATTTTGCCGGCAGAACTGTTTCTAAGATTCTGTACATTTCCTGCAATTTATGGACTGTTGGCAACTATGGTCTGGTTTCTTACACCCTTATTTGTTGCAGAGCTTGGGTAGAAAGGCCTGTACCATCCATTTGGAGAGAAGGAAAAGATATTTGGACTTGGCTTTCCCCCCTTCTTCAGGGTTTCTACTGCAGCTGAAGTAACAAGACCCTTAACAGACAGAAAACGATGATTGTTAATTTCCAAAACAGCGCCATCTTAGTCCTCAGGTTGTTTGTGGTATTGCAACTCCTCTCCATTCACTACAATCGAGCTGAGTTGCAATACCAGACACAACCCATGGTCAGGGGTGGCGCTGTTACTAACAAGTATTGCCTCTTCTTTCTTCCCCAGTACAGCACCCATAAAACCCAGTCATTATTTCCAGCACACTCGCAGTATTATCTCACCGTTACCTCATGAGTCAAGAGAAAAATTATGGCGGAGAGTTCTCAAAGTGAAACAGATATGGCACAGTGGTGTTTTTGTCATCCTCCATCTGCACAAACACAGAGCGGCCCGCGATCCAAGACATCTGGATCCCCATCTACTCATCCACCCGCCGCTCAGTGCTGACAAACCGCTTTATTCATGAGTATTTTTACCTCAGAACTGGCCTCTTTCCATCGCCTTGTGCTCAGCAGAATGCCAGCTCCAACGCGTTTCACAGCCTCTGACAGGCGAACGTCCAGGAAGTCGGATATTAGGTAAATTGTACAGTTCTGTCTATGGGGAAGAAATGGAAAATTCCTGAATATGGAAACCCAAATGCCAGTCTGAATAAATAGTGACAACACAGTATTAGCTGTCTAGGGCCGGGATAAGGCTGCTGAGGCCAAATGCTCAAGGCCCAGACCCAAATGTTACAGGCATGTGGCCCGCTCCACTGAAGTGTATGGGGGTTACAGAGACTATCCTCACACAAGTATGATGACCTCTCCTACTCTTCTTGGCTGGACTTTCATAGCTATCCCTCTATCTATCTATCCCTCTATCTATCTATCTATCCCTCTATCTATCTATCCCTCTATCTATCTATCTATCCATCTACCTATCCATCTATCTATCCCTCTATCCCTCTATCTATCTATCCCTCTATCTATCCATCTATCTATCTATCTATCTATCTATCCCTCTATCTATCCATCTATCTATCCCTCTATCTATCTATCTATCTATCTATCCATCTATCTATCCCTCTATCCCTCTATCTATCTATCCCTCTATCTATCCATCTATCTATCTATCTATCCCTCTATCTATCTATCTATCTATCTATCTATCTATCTATCTATCCCTCTATCTATCCATCTATCTATCTATCTATCTATCTATCTATCCATCTATCTATCCCTCTATCCCTCTATCTATCTATCTATCTATCTATCCCTCTATCTATCCATCTATCTATCTATCTATCTATCCCTCTATCTATCTATCTATCCCTCTATCCATCCATCCTTCTATCTATCCCCCTATCTATCTATCCCTCTATCCATCCATCCTTCTATCTATCTATGTATCCCTCTATCTATCTATCTATCTATCTATCTATCCCTCTATCTATCTTTCCTTCTTTCTTTCTATCTATCTATCTATATATCCCTCTATCCCTCTATCTATCTATCTATCTATCTATCCCTCTATCTATCTATCTATCTATCCCTCTATCTATCTATCTATCTATCTATCCCTCTATCCCTCTATCTATCTATCTATCTATCCCTCTATCTATCTATCTATCTATCTATCCCTCTATCTATCTATCTATCTATCTATCTATCCCTCTATCTATCCCTCTATCCCTCTATCTATCTATCCCTCTATCTATCTATCCCTCTATCTATCTATCCATCTATCTATCCCTCTATCTATCTATCTATCTATCTATCCCTCTATCTATCTAACTCTGTATAATTCCTATAGCTGATCATATTGCACAATTACACTTATTTTGGAGGTGGAAATGGACCCCCTTAAATCTTGGCCCCCTGTGTGACTGATATGTCCAGCCCTGTCTATCACCTTTGCACATCAAAAGTAGAAATGTTTGCTCCTTCTTCTTTGCAGTTGAGATCTAGCTAATTGAGCTTGGATTCAGATGTCTGTGAACAGCTAACTTCAAGTTTTGCAACAGATTTTCAATGGAGTTTCAGTGCTAAAATGGAATGGGAACAGAGTGGTAAACACACCTGGAGACATCTTTGACTCCTAGTTTACTACTGCGTACTAAATAAAGGAATATTTAAAAAAAAATAAAGTGGGGTCCCCCCTATTTTTTGATATCCAGTCAAGGTAAAGCAGACAGCTGGAGGCTGGTATTATCAGGCTCGAAAGGTCCATGGATATTTGGACCCGTCACACCCTAAAAATTACAGCCCGCAGCCACCCCAGAAGTAGACGTAGTGCAGCACATTAGGTGGGTGCTCCAATTCTGGAGCTTTGCCCGACTCTTCCCTGGTGCAGTGGAAATCGGGGTAATATTTTTTGGGTTGATGTCAGCTGTGTAATGTCAGCTGGCATCAAGCCAAGGAATTAGTAATGGAGAGGGAACTAGTAGACACCCCCCATTACTGACCCATTGATAAACTATTTTTTCTTTTATGTGTTTTTTATGTGAATAAAGACTCCCCCCATACTTTCCCTCCTTCACCAATTTATTATCAATGTTTCCACAAAGTTCCTCTGTTGCAATCCATGTTCCCCGAATGCAGTCCACGTGACTATGAACAGTAGTAAAGTTCAGCTATTCACAGGCACCAGGTAGTGACGACAACTCTCATCCGCGTCACCGGGTCTCAATGAGCGCAGCACTGATCCGGCGGCTCTCGTGAGAGTTGTTGTGGTACCCGGCACTGGGAATAGCTGTACTTTACTGCTCTTCACAATCACCGGAGCTCAATCCCCGCATGTTGATTGGTTGTCTTACACTAGTTTTACACTACTGTATCTTCCTTCCTTCCTTACTTTCCTTTTCTTTCCTCCTTCCTTCCTTTTTTCTTTCTGTCTTTTATTTTTTCTTTCAATTTCTTTATTTCCTCTTTTCTTTCTTTCTTTCTTGTTCCTTCTTTTTTTTTTGCTTCCTTCATCTTTTTTTTTTTTCCTCTTTATTTCTTTTTCTTGTTTTACTCCTTTTTTATCTTTATTTCCTCCTTTCTTTCCCTCCTTTCTTTTCTTTGTTTCTTTTGTTCTTTCTTTTTTTTCCTCCTTTCTTTCCAATTATCCATAGATAATATCAATTTCTTTCCTCCTTTCTTTCTCTTTCCTTCCTTCCTTTCTTTTTTCTTTATTTTTTCTTCCTTTCTTTCTATTTTTTTAGCTTTGCTCCTTTCTTTTTATCTTTCTTTCTTTTTTTCTTTCTTTTATCCTTTTTATCATTCTTCTTCCTTTTTCTTTCTTTTTTCTCTATTTCTTTCCTTCCATCTATCCATCTTTATCTATGTAAAAGCTATTTCTTTCTTCCCTCCTTTTTCTTTCTTTGTTTCTTTTTATCTTTGTTTCTGTCTTTCTTTCCTTCATTTTCTTTCATTCTTTCTCTTTTGTTCCTTTATTTCCTTCTGTACTTCTTTCCTTTCTTCTTTCTCCATCTCATATCTCTCTGTCTATTTCCCTTCTCCCTCTCTCTCTCTACAGATACACTTGCTGCTCCTGCTCTCCATCTCTCTCTCTACAGATACACTTGCTGCTCCTGCTCTCCATCTCTCTCTACAGATACACTTGCTGCCCCTGCTCTCCATCTCTCTCTCGCTACAGATACACTTGCTGCCCCTGCTCTCCATCTCTCTCTCGCTACAGATACACTTGCTGCCCCTGCTCTCCATCTCTCTTTCTACAAATACATTTGCTGCCCCTGCTCTCCATCTCTCTTCTCTCTCTACAGATACACTTGCTGCCCCTGCTCTCCATCTCTCTATCTCTCTCTCTACAGATACACTTGCTGCCCCTGCTCTCCATCTCTCTCTCTATGTCGCGGGCGGGGAGGAGGGTGTCAGCACACCGCGCTGACCCCTTCTGCTCGGGTCCGGCTGCTCAGTGGTGGCTCGAGCCGTAGGCCGGATCCCGGGGGTTTCTTCGAGCGGCACTCCTTGCCCGTGAGTGAAAGGGGTTTTGTTTGGGGTGTTGGGATAATGTCCGTGACGCCACCCACGGTTGTGGTGATGTGTAGCACCACCGCTGCTCAATGCGGGGATCCCGGGGATGGTGAAGGGGAGCAGCCAGGTGTTGTGTTGCCCCTCCGTGGGTAGGGGGTTGGTGATCCCGGGG
This sequence comes from Anomaloglossus baeobatrachus, assembly GCF_048569485.1. Classification (NCBI taxonomy): domain Eukaryota; kingdom Metazoa; phylum Chordata; class Amphibia; order Anura; family Aromobatidae; genus Anomaloglossus; species Anomaloglossus baeobatrachus. The sequence continues at coordinate 37,643,187 of NC_134356.1, read as the reverse complement.
CCCGGTGATGGCTTGGAAGGTGCAGGGCCTGGTGGGCGCAGGGACGCGGGGGCAGCGCTGTGCCTTGCGGCACTGTGGTACTCACTCAGCCTGAGACGTGGACACAGTTTGTACGGTAAACCAACGGCTGGTAGGACGGTCCCACAGACGGCTGCTTTGCTTTCCCGGTAGGTGACTGTGATGTCCCTCTTCCTTGCACCTGTATGTACGGTTGGTTGCGATGGGTCCCCACCGGTAACCCGCTCCCCGGCTTCAAGCTGGGCCGGAGGAGCACTACACTTTGCCCGCAGGCGCTGGCCCTCAGAGACTGGTGCCCTGGCGGTGGCGGTGTCTCTGTTGTACAGGTTGAGCTTTTGCCTTCAATCGGGACTTGGTTGTTGGGGGAATCTACGTCCCCTTCACTGACGGATTCGGCAACTTTGGCGACTCCTAGCCTTGCCGGGGTCCGAGAGGCCCCTGCCCTGGTGCTGACTGTCTTTCGGAACACTGCTCCAGACCACCGGGCACACAGCCAACGGGGTCCTTCCAGGAACTTCCAAATGGTCCCCCTCCGGACAGTCACCGCCGTCGCTGACCTTGCTGTTCTGGCCCTACACAAAGCTGGACCTTCAGGCTTTCCTCTCTCTCTTGTCACCTCACTTGCTTTCCTCCTTTACCACTTTTCTTTCTTTTCTGTCACTTCGTTGTTTACTTTAGCCACACTGGGCTACTCCTCCACTCCTTCCACTTCCTCCTCCCTGACTAGAGTGCCTGGTACTTCCTGCCTCCAGAGCTGTGATCTCCTTGGTGGGCGGAGCCAACCGCCTGGCCCACCCCCTGGTGTGAATCATCAGCCTCTGGAGGAAGGCAACAAGGATTTGTGGTTCAGCTTAGGTGTGCCTACCTGGGATGTGGGGTGTGGTGGTGTGTGACCTGTGTCCCCTGGCTTGCCCAGGGCGACACATTCCCCCTTAGCAAAACGCAGACCGTCCGCGGGCTGCCGTCCTACACCGGTTTTATTTTCTGTAAAAGGGGATAACAGGGTTAAACATAACATAAGACATTTTTAATAATCTTCCCAAACGGGAGGCACATTTTACTTTAACGTTTCAACGGTTTACGGTTACGGTTTCCGCTCTCTCCCACCCAAGTAACCTGGCCCTGATGCTGCCCCTAAAGCCCAGGCAGCACCCCTTGACCCACAGTCCAGCACACGGTACCCGAGCGGGATCTGTCCTTGCCCTCCAGAGGGTAGCCACCGGTTCCCTTGGTGGCTGGGCCCTGGCCTGCTCTGCTCAGGGCCCTCCCTCCAACCTGCCTCTCCGGAGGCGGCCTGCGGAAAACGGTAACGGTAAACAACATATTTACAAGCCACTAACGTCTGTGGTTGCCCTGCAAGTTCACGGGCTTGTCCATGGATAGTTCCCATGCATTTTTAAACGGTCCCCACGGGGACAACGGTGCCGGCTCCAGCCGGTTGCAAATCACACGGTGAATCAGGTTACTGTTCGGTAATCATTTTTCTTCTTATCATTCAACTTTTAAACTTTTCAAACAAACAAGCAGGTGGTCCCAACGGGGACGGTGCTGCGGGCATCCATTGCCCTACTCCGGTTCCTCTAGTGCTAAGGCGGACCCATCCTCTGCCACCAACATCTCAAACATGCACTGACATGCCTGCTGTGACAGAGGTACCCGGTACCCATTTCCACCGGTACGCGGAGTATGATAAACCACAGGGTCCCCCACATAGCGGGAACGCTCAATTGCTCCTTCAGCCGCAACAGCGGGCCCGGAGCTGGGGCAGGAGTCGTCATTTCTTGTTTCTGCGTCAGGCGGGTTGCCGCCAGCTGCCGCAGCCTCCTGGTCTCCAGCATCCAACACTTCATCCCCATCTGCAGTAGCATGGAGCAGCAGAGTAGGCGAGCTTATGTTGAGGCGACCCATCAGTGACGGCAAGGGCGATGCATAGGCCGAGACTAGGCCGGGCCCCTCAGCCGCAGCGGCCGGTCCAGGTAGGACATAGGGACGTGGGTCACCAGTCGGTTCTGCTACATCTATTCCCCTTTCGCCCATCGGGACAGTTGTAATCAGCTCCTCCACCTCGTTGGTCCACTGCTCCAGCATCCGAAAGATCTGATCCTGCTGACGTTGGTGGAATTGTATCACCCGGGCCTTCATCCAAGCCACAGTCCCGGGCTCAGGGTCTGGCACAGTCTCTACTGGGACTTCAAGCACCACGCTGTTAAGGGGCCGTGGTTCTAGCGGTTCCCCTTGGTGCATTTCAGGGCCGTCCTGGATGTCTGCAGCCGGCTGGTCCGCCGGAGCGGCCGGGCAGGGTATCGCTACCGGTTGGGCAGGTAGCGGGCCTAATGGCGGGGCGGCAGCAACTATCGCGGGTAGCGGGGAGAGAGGCAGGGTGAGCGGGAGCCGGCCGGGCCCCTCAGCCCCAACGGCCGATCCTTCAGGAATACAGGGGCGTGGGTCGCTTACCCGCTCCTCCAAATCCTCTTCTGTCTCGCGTCTCCACATAGCAGCCACTACGTCCGCCATGTCGGTCTCCCACTCCTCCAGGAGGAGTTGCACATGGGCCTGCAGACGGTTACTCAGCGGGACGGTCCGGTCCCTCAACCACGTCGCCGTGCCGGGCGCGGGGGCCCCCTCGTTGCGGGTTGGATCTTGCATCTTGGTAACGAGGTTTTTCCAGGAACCCAATATCGCTGCAGAGTCCTGGCGTCCCTGCTTTTATAGCTGCAGCTACATGCGTCCAGCCGCCATCGCGTCCCCCTTAGCTCTTTCCGGCCCCTCCTCTTTCGGGGCGGGGTTTTGGCCTTCGCGCCTCTACTGCTCGAGGAGACGCTTGAGCGGGAACTTTTCGCGCCAAAGATGGCGGCTTCTGAAATTTTCTTGCCGGATACCTCCGGCGGTAACAAGGCGCACCTCTCCCAGACGGCAGAGCGGTAAGATCCTGTTCGTGACGCCAAGTTGTCGCGGGCGGGGAGGAGGGTGTCAGCACAGCGCGCTCACCCCTTCTGCTCGGGTCCGGCTGCTCAGTGGTGGCTCGAGCCGTAGGCCGGATCCCGGGGGTTTCTTCGAGCGGCACTCCTCGCCCGTGAGTGAAAGGGGTTTTGTTTGGGGTGTTGGGATAATGTCCGTGACGCCACCCACGGTTGTGGTGATGTGTAGCACCACCGCTGCTCGATGCGGGGATCCCGGGGATGGTGAAGGGGAGCAGCCAGGTGTTGTGTTGCCCCTCCGTGGGTAGGGGGTTGGTGATCCCGGGGCCCAGTGATGGCTTGGAAGGTGCAGGGCCTGGTGGGCGCAGGGACGCGGGGGCAGCGCTGTGCCTTGCGGCACTGTGGTACTCACTCAGCCTGAGACGTGGACACAGTTTGTATGGTAAACCAACGGCTGGTAGGACGGTCCCACAGACGGCTGCTTTGCTTTCCCGGTAGGTGACGGTGATGTCCCTCTTCCTTGCACCTGTATGTACGGTTGGTTGCGATGGGTCCCCACCGGTAACCCGCTCCCCGGCTTCAAACTGGGCCGGAGGAGCACTACACTTTGCCCGCAGGCGCTGGCCCTCAGAGACTGGTGCCCTGGCGGTGGCGGTGTCTCTGTTGTACAGGTTGAGCTTTTGCCTTCAATCGGGACTTGGTTGTTGGGGGAATCTACGTCCCCTTCACTGACGGATTCGGCAACTTTGGCGACTCCTAGCCTTGCCGGGGTCCGAGAGGCCCCTGCCCTGGTGCTGACTGTCTTTCGGAACACTGCTCCAGACCACCGGGCACACAGCCAATGGGGTCCTTCCAGGAACTTCCAAACGGTCCCCCTCCGGACAGTCACCGCCGTCGCTGACCTTGCTGTTCTGGCCCTACACAAAGCTGGACCTTCAGGCTTTCCTCTCTCTCTTGTCACCTCACTTGCTTTCCTCCTTTACCACTTTTCTTTCTTTTCTGTCACTTCGTTGTTTACTTTAGCCACACTGGGCTACTCCTCCACTCCTTCCACTTCCTCCTCCCTGACTAGAGTGCCTGGTACTTCCTGCCTCCAGAGCTGTGATCTCCTTGGTGGGCGGAGCCAACCGCCTGGCCCACCCCCTGGTGTGAATCATCAGCCTCTGGAGGAAGGCAACAAGGATTTGTGGTTCAGCTTAGGTGTGCCTACCTGGGATGTGGGGTGTGGTGGTGTGTGACCTGTGTCCCCTGGCTTGCCCAGGGCGACACATCTACAGATACACTTGCTGCCCCTGCTCTCCATCTCTCTCTCTTTACAGATACACTTGCTGCCCCTGCTCTCCATCTCTCTCTTTACAGATACACTTGCTGCCCCTGCTCTCCATCTCTCTCTATAGATACACTTGCTGCCCCTGCTCTCCATCTCTCTCTTCTCTCTCTCTATAGATACACTTGCTGCCCCTGCTCTCCATCTCTCTCTATAGATATACTTGCTGCCCCTGCTCTCCATCTCTCTCTACAAATACACTTGCTGCCCCTGCTCTCCATCTCTCTCTTTACAGATACACTTGCTGCCCCTGCTCTCCATCTCTCTCTATAGATATACATGCTGCCCCTGCTCTCCATCTCTCTCTATCTCTCTCTACAAATACACTTGCTGCCCCTGCTCTCCATCTCTCTCTTTACAGATACACTTGCTGCCCCTGCTCTCCATCTCTCTCTATAGATACACTTGCTGCCCCTGCTCTCCATCTCTCTCTATAGATACACTTGCTGCCCCTGCTCTCCATCTCTCTCTATAGATACACTTGCTGCCCCTGCTCTCCATCTCTCTCTTTACAGATACACTTGCTGCCCCTGCTCTCCATCTCTCTTCTCTCTCTCTATAGATATACTTGCTGCCCCTGCTCTCCATCTCTCTTCTCTCTCTCTATAGATACACTTGCTGCCCCTGCTCTCCATCTCTCTTCTCTCTCTATAGATATACTTGCTGCCCCTGCTCTCCATCTCTCTTTACAGATACACTTGCTGCCCCTGCTCTCCATCTCTCTTCTCTCTCTCTATAGATATACTTGCTGCCCCTGCTCTCCATCTCTCTTCTCTCTCTACAGATACACTTGCTGCCCCTGCTCTCCATCTCTCTTCTCTCTCTCTATAGATACACTTGCTGCCCCTGCTCTCCATCTCTCTTCTCTCTCTACAGATACACTTGCTGCCCCTGCTCTCCATCTCTCTTCTCTCTCTATAGATATACTTGCTGCCCCTGCTCTCCATCTCTCTTCTCTCTCTACAGATACACTTGCTGCCCCTGCTCTCCATCTCTCTTCTCTCTCTACAGATACACTTGCTGCCCCTGCTCTCCATCTCTCTTCTCTCTCTATAGATATACTTGCTGCCCCTGCTCTCCATCTCTCTTCTCTCTCTCTATAGATACACTTGCTGCCCCTGCTCTCCATCTCTCTTCTCTCTCTACAGATACACTTGCTGCCCCTGCTCTCCATCTCTCTTCTCTCTCTACAGATACACTTGCTGCCCCTGCTCTCCATCTCTCTTCTCTCTCTACAGATACACTTGCTGCCCCTGCTCTCCATCTCTCTTCTCTCTCTACAGATACACTTGCTGCCCCTGCTCTCCATCTCTCTTCTCTCTCTATAGATACACTTGCTGCCCCTGCTCTCCATCTCTCTCTTCTCTCTCTCTATAGATACACTTGCTGCCCCTGCTCTCCATCTCTCTCTTCTCTCTCTCTATAGATACACTTGCTGCCCCTGCTCTCCATCTCTCTCTTTACAGATACACTTGCTGCCCCTGCTCTCCATCTCTCTCTTCTCTCTCTCTATAGATACACTTGCTGCCCCTGCTCTCCATCTCTCTCTTTACAGATATACTTGCTGCCCCTGCTCTCCATCTCTCTTCTCTCTCTATAGATATACTTGCTGCCCCTGCTCTCCATCTCTCTTCTCTCTCTATAGATACACTTGCTGCCCCTGCTCTCCATCTCTCTCTTCTCTCTCTCTATAGATACACTTGCTGCCCCTGCTCTCCATCTCCCTCTTCTCTCTCTCTATAGATATACTTGCTGCCCCTGCTCTCCATCTCTCTTCTCTCTCTCTATAGATATACTTGCTGCCCCTGCTCTCCATCTCTCTTCTCTCTCTCTATAGATATACTTGCTGCCCCTGCTCTCCATCTCTCTTCTCTCTCTCTATAGATATACTTGCTGCCCCTGCTCTCCATCTCTCTTCTCTCTCTCTATAGATATACTTGCTGCCCCTGCTCTCCATCTTGTATAGACTGTCAGTTTTGTGTTTTGTATTTTACTTTCCAGATTATCACATTAGATATTTTGTGTGTGAAATGTGATATTAGCGGAGTGTTGATGGAGCATCTGCTTAGACTGTCAGTGATTGTCACCGCGGCGCATTCTACAAATACTGTGCTAATAAGAATGGAGGAGATGAAGAATGGCCGGTATTCCCGGGCCTCTGCGGAGCTGCTCCGGTGCCGCTGCTGCTGGTGAGTGTTTTATGCTCGGTGTCATGTGAAGCTGCACTGAGGTTCTGGCTAAAGTAAGCATTAAAGAAGTCTTCAGAGTGTTTTCTCTTTTTTCTTTTCTTTTTTCAAACTGGGGGATATTTACCAATATTGGAGATTCAAAAGAACCGGGGAGAAAACTGCGTGTGTGACGCCCTGGGCAAGCCAGGGGTCACAGGTCATGACACCACCACACACCCCACATTCCCTGCAGGCACACCAAGGTCAGAACACAAATCCTTGTTGCCCTCCTCCAGGGGCTGATGTCCACACCAGGGGGTGGGCCAGGCGGTTGGCTCCGCCCACCGAGAAGTTCACAGTCCTGGAGGCGGGAAAACCAGGCAGATAGAGTTTGGAGTTGAAGTGAGAGGGAAGTGGTAGAGGAGCAAGTGAAAGGAGCTGAAGTGAAGTAGAGTAACAGAGCCTGAAGTTGGTCCGGGTGTGTGCCCCGGACTGAGACAGCAAGGTTGGCAGACGGCAGTGACCGTCTGCAGGAGTGGCCTATTGGAGTCTACCGTAAGGACCGTGGACGGGTGGTGGCCCGGCGGTACCGGACCGGTACACAAAGAGAAGCCAGTACCATTGGCAGGGGCCTTTCGGTTCCCGGCAAGGCTTGGAGTCGCCGTACAATTTGCCAAATCCGTCAGTGAAGGGGACCTCCGGGTCTCCCAACAGCCAAAGTCCCGATTGAAGGCAACCGTCCAACCATATTGGAGAGACACCGCAACCGCCAAGGCACCAGTTTCTCAGGGCCAGCGCCTGCGGGCAAAAGAGGGGCTCCTCCGGCTCATATCCAAGCTGGGGAGCGGGTAACCGGTGGGAATCTATCGCTACCAACAACCGTATTTAGGTGCAGGGAAGAGACAGTCATCGCTAACCTGCAGGGAACATCAACACCGCAGCCGTCCGAGGGACCCGTCCAACCAGCCGTTTTTTTTACCGTGAACTGTGTCATCATCCTTGGGCTGAGTGAGTACCTCCGTGCCGTGCGGCACAGCGCTGCCCCTGCGTCCCTGCACCTCCACAGGCCCCATAACCCGCCTGTCCACCATCCTGACCTCCCCATCATCGGGCCCCGGGACTACCAAAACCCCTACCCACGGAGGGGCAAACCAACATCTAGCTGCTCCATACCACCACTCCCGGGATCCCCAGACAGAGCAGCGGTGGTGTCCACACAATCACCACAACCGTGGGTGGCGTCACGGACAATAAATCCCCAAAACCAACCCCCCCCCTTTTCACTCACGGGCGATGAGCGCCGCTCGAGTCCCCGGGATCCGGCCCATCGCTCGAGCCACCGAGCAGCAGCGGCCGCAGCAGCAGCGGCAGCCGGACCCGAGCAGTGGGAGAGCGCAGCGTGTCCTTTTTTTTAAGATGCAAGATAACGGAATGGAAAAAGCAACTCTAGAGCTACGTATGCCGGCGGCCCCATGGTCATAGTGGCATGGAAGCTGCATAAACGTGTATATCCCACCATGAAATGGGTGAGAATGGATATCCCCCTTATATATGGAAGGGAGTCTTGGGAAAGTCACATGGGGATACAGGAATCTATCTATCCCTCTATCTATCTATCTATCTATCTATCCCTCTATCTATCTATCTATCCCTCTATCTATCTATCCCTCTATCTATCTATCCCTCTATCTATCTATCCCTCTATCTATCTATCCCTCTCTCTATCTATCCCTCTATCTATCCCTCTATCTATCCCTCTATCTATCCCTCTATCTATCCCTCTATCTATCCCTCTATCTATCCCTCTATCTATCTATCCCTCTATCTATCCCTCTATCTATCCATCTATCTATCTATCTATCTATCTATCCCTCTATCTATCCCTCTATCTATCTATCCCTCTATCTATCTATCACTCTATCTATCCCTCTATCTATCCCTCTATCTATCTATCCCTCTATCTATCTATCCCTCTATCTATCTATCCCTCTATCTATCTATCCCTCTATCTATCTATCCCTCTATCTATCTATCCCTCTATCTATCTATCCCTCTATCTATCTATCCCTCTATCTATCTATCCCTCTATCTATCTATCCCTCTATCTATCTATCCCTCTATCTATCTATCCCTCTATCTATCTATCCCTCTATCTATCCCTCTATCCCTTGCAAAAATGAAAGCAGCTCTCCAAAAATAGTACCAATTAAGATTTGAATGGTCCATGTGACATTCTGGTTCATAGTATGAACTTTTCTCAAGCTCCCTGAGCACCTCGAGGCTCGATCGAGTGCTGAGCATGCTACTCATCATTATTAGTGATGACCGGGCACTACAATGCTCGGGTGCTCGGTACTCGTAACTAGTGATGAGCGGGCACTACCATGCTCGGTACTCGTAACTAGTGATGAGCGAGCACTATCATGCTCGGGTGCTCTGTACTCGTAACTAGTGATGAGCGGGCACTACCATGCTCGGTACTCGTAACTAGTGATGAGCGGGCACTACCATGCTCGGTACTCGTAACTAGTGATGAGCGGGCACTATCATGCTCGGGTGCTCTGTACTCGTAACTAGTGATGAGCGGGCACTACCATGCTCGGTACTCGTAACTAGTGATGAGCGAGCACTACCATGCTCGGGTGCTCTGTACTCGTAACTAGTGATGAGCGGGCACTACCATGCTCGGGTGCTCGGTACTCGTAACTAGTGATGAGCGGGCACTACCATGCTCGGGTGCTCTGTACTCGTAACTAGTGATGAGTGGGCACTACCATGCTCAGGTGCTCAGTACTCGTAACTAGTGATGAGCGGGCACTACCATGCTCGGGTGCTCGGTACTCGTAACTAGTGATGAGCGAGCACTACCATGCTCGGGTGCTCGGTACTCGTAACTAGTGATGAGCGAGCACTACCATGCTCGGGTGCTCGGTACTCGTAACTAGTGATGAGCGGGCACTATCATGCTCGGGTGCTCTGTACTCGTAACTAGTGATGAGCGGGCACTACCATGCTCGGGTGCTCGGTACTCGTAACTAGTGATGAGCGGGCACTACCATGCTCGGTACTCGTAACTAGTGATGAGCGAGCACTACCATGCTCGGGTGCTCTGTACTCGTAACTAGTGATGAGCGGGCACTACCATGCTCGGGTGCTCGGTACTCGTAACTAGTGATGAGCGGGCACTACCATGCTCGGGTGCTCTGTACTCGTAACTAGTGATGAGTGGGCACTACCATGCTCAGGTGCTCAGTACTCGTAACTAGTGATGAGCGGGCACTACCATGCTCGGGTGCTCGGTACTCGTAACTAGTGATGAGCGGGCACTACCATGCTCGGGTGCTCTGTACTCGTAACTAGTGATGAGTGGGCACTACCATGCTCGGGTGCTCAGTACTCATAACTAGTGATGAGCGGGCACTACCATGCTCGGGTGCTCGGTACTCGTAACTAGTGATGACCGAGCACTACCATGCTCTGGTGCGCAGTACTCGTAACTAGTGATGAGCGGGCACTACCATGCTCGGGTGCTCACTACTTGTAACTAGTGATGAGCGGACACTACCATGCTCGGGTGCTCAGTACTCGTAACTAGTGATGAGCGGGCACTACCATGCTCGGGTGCTCAGTACTCGTAACTAGTGATGAGCGGGCACTACCATAATCGGGTGTTCAGTACTCGTAACTAGTGATGAGCGGGCACTACCATGCTCAGGTGCTCAGTACTCGTAACTAGTGATGAGCGAGCACTACCATGCTCGGGTGCTCAGTACTCGTAACTAGTGATGAGCGGGCACTACCATGCTCGGGTGCTCAGTACTCATAACTAGTGATGAGTGGGCACTACCATGCTCGGGTGCTCAGTACTCGTAACTAGTGATGAGCGAGCACTACCATGCTCGGGTGCTCAGTACTCGTAACTAGTGATGAGCGGGCACTACCATGCTCGGGTGCTCTGTACTCGTAACTAGTGATGAGCGGGCACTACCATGCTCGGGTGCTCAGTACTCGTAACTAGTGATGAGCGGGCACTACCATGCTCAGGTGCTCAGTACTCGTAACTAGTGATGAGCGAGCACTACCATGCTCGGGTGCTCAGTACTCGTAACTAGTGATGAGCGGGCACTACCATGCTCGGGTGCTCAGTACTCATAACTAGTGATGAGTGGGCACTACCATGCTCGGGTGCTCAGTACTCGTAACTAGTGATGAGCGAGCACTACCATGCTCGGGTGCTCAGTACTCGTAACTAGTGATGAGCGGGCACTACCATGCTCGGGTGCTCTGTACTCGTAACTAGTGATGAGCGGGCACTACCATGCTCGGGTGCTCAGTACTCGTAACTAGTGATGAGCGGGCACTACCATGCTCAGGTGCTCAGTACTCGTAACTAGTGATGAGCAGGCACTACCATGCTCAGGTGCTCAGTACTCGTAACTAGTGATGAGCGGGCACTACCATGCTCGGGTGCTCAGTACTCGTAACTAGTGATGAGCGGGCACTACCATGCTCGGGTGCTCAGTGCTCGTAACTAGTGAATAGAGAATAACTGACTTCATGACTTCAGACTGGAAGAAGCTCGAAGCAAGAGCCAGCAATCAGGAATGGATGGAACGCCTGCGCCCTCTTGTGGATACAAAGAAGAATGTTATGTTTGGGCAATGACCATATTTCCAGTCTAATGTAAATAAAGATTATTCACTGTATATTGTAAGATTTTGCAGCTTTCTAAAATACTATTTACTTAATGTTTTTACCAATATTTGTGTTTTGCTGTCAGTTAATGGGATGGTCTGATCCTGACTTGTCCTATGTATAAAGCTGTATCCTAGAATTCAGATTGATTTGTACAGACATGTTATAGCAAAATCTTAGCTCTGTGAAACATTATGTCCATTATTACACAATAATTAAATTACTTTTTTGTTATATGATTGGGTGAATTAACAAAAAAAGATAAAAAAAAAAAAAGCCTATAATCCGACCCACGAAAGTCAAGACTTCGGTCGCAGCAATCGCCTTCTTTAACCTGGAAGTGCAGAACTGAAGGGCTGTTGATTTCTAGTTAGATTTTAGGGTTTACCTAAAGAGATCACCTTGTTTTTCATCCTTTCCACCCTACAAAGTAAAATATTGCATTTATAGAAAGGGATAAGCGTCTCCCATTCTCACACCACTTCCTCATCTCGCCCCCTATGTGTTGCGGTCCCTCAAGGCTCAGTTCTTGGACCCCTATTGTTCTCCATCTACACCTTCGGCCTGGGACAGCTCATAGAGTCCCACGGCTTCCAGTATCATCTCTATGCCGATGACACACAGATCTACCTCTCTGGACCTGACATCACCTCTCTACTAACCAAAATCCCACAATGTCTGTCTGCTATTTCATCCTTCTTCTCTGCGCGATTCCTAAAGCTTAACATGGACAAAACAGAGTTTATTGTCTTTCCTCCTCCTCACTCATCTCCTCCAACAAGCCTATCCATCATACTTGATGGCTGCTCACTCTCCCCAGTCTCACAAGCTCGTTGCCTTGGAGTAACCCTCGACTCGGCTCTATCCTTCAAGCCACACATCCAAGCCCTCTTCACCTCATGCAGACTACAACTCAAAAACATCTCCCGGATCCGTGCTTTCCTTAACCAAGAATCAGCAAAAACATTAGTGCATGCCCTCATCATCTCCCGCCTCGACTACTGCAACCTCCTGCTCTCTGGCCTCCCTTCCAACACTCTTGCACCCCTCCAATCTATCCCAAACTCTGTGGCCCGTTAATCCACCTCTCCCCTCGCTACTCCCCAGCCTCTCCTCTCTGCCAATCCCTTCACTGGCTTCCCATCACCCAAAGACTCCAGTTCAAAACATTAACCATGACCTACAAAGCCATCCACAACCTGTCTCCTCCTTACATCTGTGACCTAGTCTCCCGGTACCTACCTGCACGCAACCTCAGATTCTCACAAGACCTCCTCCTCTACTCCTGTCTTATCTCCTCTTCCCACAATCGTGTACAAGATTTCTCCCGTGCCTCCCCCATACTCTGGAACGCTCTACCTCAGCATATCAGACTCTCCCCTACCGTGGAAAGCTTCAAGAGGAACCTCAAGACCCACCTCTTCCAACAAGCCTACAACCTACAATAGCCCTCAGTCCAGTACACCACTGCGCAACCAGCTCTGTCCTCACCTACTGTACCATCACCCATTCCCTGTAGACTGTGAGCCCTCGTGGGCAAGGTCCTCTCTCCTCCTGTAGACTGTGAGCCCTCGCGGGCAGGGTCCTCTCTCCTCCTGTAGACTGTGAGCCCTCGCGGGCAGGGTCCTCTCTCCTCCTGTACCAGTCTGTTATGTATTGTTAATGATTGTTGTACGTATACCCTCTTTCACTTGTAAAGCGCCATGGAATAAATGGCGCTATAATAATAAATAATAATAATAATAATGTTTGTAAAAAGATTTTGAAGCTCTAAAAATGTAATGAGCTATCCTCTGGCCATCAATATGAGATCAGACTTGAGACCTCCTCCGATCCATCCCCGAGGATAGATTAAGTGATCAGCAAGGGTGGTAGAAATTGGTCCAGCTCTGACTCAATATTGATAGGCCACCAACCTTGTAGAGCTGGAGGAACCCCTTAACCAATCTGATTGGGCCACAGAAAAATAAAGAGTGCTGCCTAAGTCAAGATAAACAGCTATCACAGAGTTATAAAAAAATCACTGTATTGTACTGTCAGAATCAAGATAAACAGCTGTCACAGAGTAGTAATAAATACAGTTGTATTGTACTGGCTGAATCAAGAGATACTGCAATCACAGAGTAGTAATAGATACCTGTATTGTGCTGCCTGAATCAAGATAAACAGCTGTGACAGAGTAGTAATAAATAGTTGTATTGTACTGCTTGAATCAAGATATATCGCTATCACAGAGTAGTAATAAATACATGTATTGTACTGTCGAAATCAGGATTAACAGCTACCACAGAGTATTAATAAAAAGCTGTGTTGTACTGTCTGATTCAATATATACTGCTATCACAGAGTAGTAGTAAATACCTGTATTTTACTGCCTGAATCAAGATAAACAGCTGTCACAGTGTTGTAATAAATAGCTGTATTGTATTGCCTGAATCAAGATAAACAGCTATCAGATTTGTAATAAATAGTTGTATTCAACTGCCAGAATCAAGATATACAGCAACCACAGAGTAGTAATACATTTTTGTATTGTACTGTCTGAAACAAGATAAACAGCAATCACAGAGTAGTAACAAACAGCTTTATTGCTCTACCTAAATCAAGATAAACAGCTATCGCAGAGTAGTAATAAATAGTTATATTGTACTGCCTGAATCAAGATAAACAACTGTCACATAGTAGTAATAAATAGTTGTATTATACTACCAGAATGAGGACATACAGCTATCACAGAGTTGTAATTAATAACCGTATTGTACTTCCTGAAACACGATATACAGCTGTTACAGACCGACCTGAAACCCTAGTCACCCCCCCTTAGGGTAGGACAGACACACCAGTGGGCGGGATCAGGCAGAAGGGAACGCCCACCTAGGGGTCTAGAGCGCCCGGGGTGGGAAAACCGTCAGTTTAGTCTGAGAGTTGAAGTGGAGTGGAAGCTGGGACTAGGTGTAGCTCCAGTGGACAGAGAATCTGAAGTGACAGTAGCCAGTCCCAGCAGGAGACGGGAAGACGGCTGCCGGAGATCCGAGGTGGACTGGGACAGGGTAGTGGCCCGCCAGTACCGACACCGGAGAACTGACCCGGAAACCTTGCACAAGGGGGTACTCAGACCCTGAAGCCAGGACTGAAACCAACGGCCTAGCTAATTAACCGATTGAGGGCAGGATTTTAGGTCCTGTCCCACCTTAAGTCCTGAAAAGTGACAATCACCCAACAAGAGGGATTGGGCATCCGCCAGGGCCCAGGAGATCCTACGGGTCAGCGTTGATGTTACGGCTCCCAACAGAAGGACCGGGAGTGGACTCCCGTGTTTCACACCGGGAAGTCTACAGAACAGAAACACACAGTGCAGAGGAGAGGGGTACTGATTACCAGCCCGGGTGTGGTACCAGATACACCCGTGAGCGGAGGCCGGCCACCACCACCTTGGTTTACCAAAGAACGTTGTCTTTATTGTCTCCATCCTGCCGTACAACCTCGTCCGGGACAACTGAACCGTGAGTGTGTGAAACCTGCAACTTTGCGCAACATTGGGTCCCGGGGCAATTATCCCTACCCACGGAGGGGTTAGCATCAAACTGCCACTACATCTCCCCCGGGTACCCCATATCAGCAGCGGTGATGTTACAACTCACCAAACACCGTGGGTGGCGTCACAGACACTTTATCACAAATCCCGTATATTTACGTCCCCCCCTTTTATTCGATGTGTCCGCGCGACCCCCGGGTCCGGAGCACCCCTCGAGCCGCACCATAGGTCCGTACCCGAGCAGCGCCGGCTGCTGGCATGGGGGCGGCACAGATGTATTGTACTGCCTGAATAAAGATAAACAGCTGTAATAATTAGCGATTTTGAACTGCCTGAACTAAGATAAACAGCTGGCCCACAGAACAAGAAATCTTCAGATCACAGACATGGCACAAAACTAAAGTCATTTCAAATGGCAACTTTCTGGCTTTAAGAAACACTAAAAAAAAAAATCCTGAAAACATAATGTGCAGCCAGTAACGGTTACTATTCAATACCAAACAAGGGGAAAAGTTATGGAATCACTCAATTATGAGGAAAAAAATTATGGAATCAGGAAAAACAAACAAACAAAATAACCCTCCAATACATCACTAGTATTTGTGGCACCACCTCTGGCTTTTATAACAGCTTTCAGTCTCTGAGGCATGGACTTAATGAGTGACAAACAGTGCTCTTCATCAGTCTGGCACCAACTGTCTCTGATTGCTGTTGCCAGATCAGCTTTGCAGGTTGGAGCCTTGTCATGGACCATTTTCTTCAACTTCCACCAAATATTTTCTATTGGATTGAGATCCGGACTATTTGCAGGCCATGGCATTGACCTTATGTGTCTTCTTTCAAGGAATGTTTTCATAGTTTTTGCTCTATGGCAGGATGCATTTCATCATCCCCAAACATCTTTTCAATTGATGGGATAAGAAAAGGGGCCAAAATTTCAAAGTAAACTTGGGCATTTATTGAAGATGTAATGATAGCCATCTCCCCAGTGCCTTTACCTGACACGCAGCCCCATATCATCAATGACTGTGGAAATTTACATGTTCTCTTCAGGCAGTCATCTTTTTATTGTTTAGTTTTTCTATATGTAAATCTCATTTCCTTTAGGTGGTTTCTTACAGTTCGGTCACAGACATCGACTCCAGTTTCCTCCCATTCGTTCCTCATTTGTTTTGTTGTGCATTTCCTGTTTTGGAGACATATTGCTTTGTTTCCTGTCTTAACGCTTTGATGTCTTCCTTGGTCTGCCAGTATGTTTGCCTTTAACAACCTTCCCATGTTGTTTGTATTTGGTCCAGATTTTAGACACAGCTGACTGTGAACAACCAACATCTTTTGCAACACTGCGTGATGATTTACCCTCTTTTAAGAGTTTGATAATCCTCTCCTTTCTTTCAATTGACATCTCTCGTGTTGGAGCCATGAGTCATGTCAGTCCACTTGGTGCAACAGCTCTCCAAGGTGTGATCACTACTTTTTAGATGCAGACTAATGAGCAGATCTTATTTGATGCCGATATTAGTTTTGGGAATGAAAATTTACAGGGTGATTCCATTATTTTTTCCTCATAATTGAGAGATTTAATACTTTTCAAGACCAAACAGGGGGAAAAATTAACTGTTACTGGCTAGCACATTATGTTTTCATGATTTTTCATGATTTTTTTTAGTGTTTCCTGGCATATATGGGGGGGAACCCACACATTTTGTATTTTCATAAACGACCTTTAGTTTCCCACAGCAGGAATAGTGAATAATGCCGCCCATTTATACGGGCGATAGGTGGCCAGACATGAAAGAAAACATTTGGGAAGTTTCCATAACTTTACCCATAATCATTTCTTTTTTTCTCGATCCGTGTCCGCGTCCATAAATATCGCAGTTTGTGGTCCGTGGTAGCGGTGGAAGAAATGACACAGAGCAGGTCTTGTACTGACCCAGAGTTTAATACCACGAGTCTGAATATATATTTTACACTGACATAACAGCAAATAAACAGCGGAACAGAAATATCCACGGAATACAAATTCCCTGTAAAATTCCATAGAAGGATCTGCGGCCGTTACAGTCTACTGCGGAAAATGCCTGGACACTGTTCTTCTAATGTAGGAGATCCAGGTCTAGGGCACTCAAGGTCATATGAAGTGTCATGGTCCCTGGTGGGTTTGCAGGAGTGTAGTGGGTTCATGTCACTATTCATGGTGGTCTAGAGAATTAAAAGGGTTAATTCCAGTATTCCTGATGATCTATGAGAACAAAAGCTCAATGTCAGAATCCCTCGGCATTTAGAGTAGAGAATATAAATATCACTGGTTCCCTATATACAGTATAGAGGTCTAAGTTAGTAAAGAAGGTAATATGTGTTCCTGGTGGTCTAGGGTATTAAAGAAGTTAATATAATTGCTCCTAGAAGTAATGGTTTAGAGTTAATTCCCTGGTGATCTAGGGTAGTGAAAAAGTTAATGTCAGTGTCCATGGAGGTTTTAGAGCAGTGAAGTGGGTTTATGTCAATGTCCCTGGTAGACTAGGGAAGTAAAAGAGTTAATTCCAGTATTGCTCAAGGAATATGGCTAAGGTTACTTAGGTCAGTGAAGAGACAATTTCAGTATCATTGGTTCTTAAAAAATGTTCCTGGTGGTCTAGGGTAGTAAAGGTTAATGTATAGAATCCTTGTTGTATAGTGTAGTGAACAGGTACTGTAAGTGTTCCTGGTGGTCTAGAGTAGTAAAGGATAATGTAGATGTTCCTGGTTAAACAGGTAAGTGTTCCTGGTGGTCTAGCGTAGTAAAGGATTATGTAGATGATCCTGGTTAAACAGGTAAGTGTTCCTGGTGGTCTAGCGTAGTAAAGGATTATGTAGATGATCCTGGTTAAACAGGTAAGTGTTCCTGGTGGTCTAGAGTAGTAAAGGATAATATAGATGTCTCTGGTTAAATAGGTAAGTGTTCCTGGTGGTCTAGGGTAGTAAAGGATAATGCAGATGATCCTGGTTAAACAGGTAAGTGTTCCTGGTGGTCTAGAGTAGTAAAGGATAATGTAGATGATCCTGGTTAAACAGGGTTCATGGTGGTACAGAGTAGTAAAGGATAATGTAGATGATCCTGGTTAAACAGGTAAGTGTTCCTGGTGGTCTAGAGTAATAAAGGATAATGTAGATGTTCCTATTTAAACAGGTAAATGTTCCTGGTGGTCTAGGGTAGTAAAGGATAATATAGATATCTCTGGTTAAATAGGTAAGTGTTCCTGGTGGTCTAGGGTAGTAAAGGATAATGCAGATGATCCTGGTTAAACAGGTAAGTGTTCCTGGTGGTCTAGAGTAGTAAAGGATAATGTTCCTGGCTAAACAGGTTTTGCAGTCCAATAACTCATCATAATGATGATGGGCCCCTTTACCACTTGAATCTCTTGTTCTCCTGTGCAGCTGCACAGGTTGTACCAATGGTATGTCTGCCCCCGTTCCTTGTGATCTAGGGCAGTGATAGGGTTACTGTCATAGTCCCAGGTGGTCAAGGGTATAATTTCAGTATGTTTTTTGGTTACGGACAGTGAAGGGGTTAACAGCAGCTTTACTGCTTGGCTCCAGCCTTAATCTGGCTTTGAAGGGAATCTGTGAAAAGGTTTTTGCCCCATAATCTGAGAGCAGCATAACATAGGGGCAGGGATCCTGATTCCAGTGATATCACTTACTGGGCTGCTTAGTGTAGTTTTGATAAAATCACAGTTTAATCTTCAGTAGATTATCATTACAGGACTATTTGGAATGCTGCAGGTAGTCCACCATATTCATGAGCTCTGTATCATGGGCGGCACGGTGGCTCAGTGGTTAGCACTGCAGTCTTGCAGCGCTGGGGTCCTGGGTTCAAATCCCATCAAGGACACCATCTGCAAGGAGTTTGTATGTTCTCCCTGTGTTTGCGTGGGTTTCCTCTGGGTTCTCCGGTTTCCTCCCACACTCCAAAGACATACAGATAGGGACTTTAGATTGTGAGCCCTAATGGGCACAGTGTTCCTGATATATGTAAAGCGCTGCGGAATATGTTAGCGCTATATAAAAATTAAAGATTTGATTTTATCTGAAGCAGAGAAAACAGGGATTTTATAAAAATGACAGCAAAGGGTTTGCTAATTGGATTGCTATTGCACTAGTGACCAGTAGAGAGCAGCAGAGCGATTTCATTTCTTTTAATGGTAAAATCATCCCTTTTACATTGTTTTATTATTCTTTTCTCTGTTGTTAATGCTTTTTTTAAAGATTTGAATGGCACTGAACCTAAGCACCATTAAAAATGCCAGCAATGTATTTCTGACCTGAGAATACGGCAATACTCCTTAACATTGCCAATTAATAGTGTCGCATCTTCTTCTAAGAAACGTTGCCCATCTAACCCTATTCTTAGGTGTCCCCTTTTCTGCAAAGAGTTACCCAATACACTTCATTTTCTCTCACTGGTTGTTCAGCTGTTAGAGCAGACCTGCAGTATAAAGCATGGTGGAGGGACAGAACATAAGCTGCAGAGATTTGATCATAGCTGTGCCATAGGATATAATCAAACGATAGCAGGTAAGCACTGACCAGAGGTAAGACGGATCCCATGGTGAAATTTTACGGATCTGTGTAATTTTTCTATTCTTTTCCTCCAGTGAAGTCCTCTACCTTTGATGACAAACTCCAGTAAATCTGAGAACTGCCAACATTTTATATAAATAGGTAAGTGAATTGTATTTATATGTCTTCTCCAGGTCATTTTATGGGGGTTGCTAAAGAGGGTATCTCCCTGGGGCCTCCAAATCTCCGTCCCCCCCCCCCCCCCCCCATAATGAGAAGTGATGCAGTTTTCTGATATATTGTCTCTGCTTTGCTACAATGTGTCAGTGTAGGTAAATGCATGATCCTGGAGGACAGCGAAGATTCGAGCTGCCAGGAGTTCACAAAAGTCTGAAGAGAAAACCGCCAGATGGGGCTGAAACAGAAGGTAAATTTGACACATCTAATGGCAGAATAAAGTCTCTTAAAGCCCCTTTGCCAGAGCCATAGTGTGACATTAATATGGCTCCTGCATGACATTAATGATATTGGCACTATATGACACTAATAAAGGCACCGCATGGCAGTATATGACCATTGTATGAACTGATATAAGCCCTGTAAGAGCTTACTAATGGCCTTGATGACACTATGAATCTGCTTACTCTATGACATTACTGATTTTGACTCTGTATACACTTATGGTCACTATTATAGACTGTTTGATACTACATTGACTCTTTATGGCACTGTAGGGTACTAATATAGGCACTGTATGGCACTATTGATCATGGCTCTGTATGGCAGTGATGGGACACTATATGTCACTAATATCATCCCTGTATGCGAGTACTAATCTGGGGATTGTTGTAGTTGAGCTGACCCAGCAATGACTGATGTAGCAGAGCTGGCCCAGAGAGTGTTCACCTAGCAAAGTTAGCTCAGTAATGGTTGATTTGGTAGCAGAGCTGGTCCAGTGATGGCTGGTGTAGTAAAGCTAGCCCCGCAATTCTTCATGTTACAGAGCTAGCCCAGTAATGGTTGATGTAGCAGAGCTGTCCCAGTGATGTTTGATGTAGCAGAGCTGTCCTAGTGATGAATGATGTAGGAGAACTGTCCCAGTAATGGTTGCAGCAGACCTGGTCCAGTGATGGTTGATGTAGCAGAGTTGTTCCAGTGATGATTGATGTAGCAGAGCTGTCAAAATGATGGTTGATGTAGCAGAGCTGTCCCAGTGATGGTTGATGTAGCAGAGCTGTCCCAGTGATGGTCGATGTAGCAGAGCTATGGGGAGATAAGGTATGCACACCAGTGACTATGTAAGGGGAATACATGAAATAGCAGAAACTGCTGTGTGAATACTGACTTGAAAAATCCAATAGCTATATGCAAGAGTGAAAATGTGAAAAATGGAATCTGCATTACTGCCATGAACATATGAATCAAGAGAAATTTAGCTACTGAATTGATCAATTACCATCACTTACCGTGTATGGGAAGCTGAGACCCAGGCTATTTAAGCGTATGTGGGTCTCAGCTTCCCATACACGGTAAGTTTTTTAACTGCATGAGAGGACACACACAATCTAGGGACCCCAACGTAGAGAAATACTTTGGCGTAGTGTTGGGGCTCTATTGCATTGATCAATTCAGTAGCTAAATTTCTCTTGATTCATATGTTCATGGCAGTAATGCAGATTCCATTTTTTCACATTTTCACTCTTACATATAGCTATTGGATTTTTCAAGTCAGTATTCACACAGCAGATGTAGCAGAGCTGTCCCAGGGATGGATCATGTAGCAGAGCTGTCCCAGTGATGGCTAATCTAGCAGAGTGATAGGGATGAGCAAACCCAAACTGTAAAGTTTGCGGTACGAACCGGACACTGGGTGTCCAGGTCTTAGATTCGAACAAGGACTTTTAAAAATGTCATTGTCTGAGTTTGGTGTTCAGGCACTGTTCATTTCTCTAATAGACGTTTATCCATTACTAACTCCTGAGTTTGATGTCAACTGTTAATTCGCAGCTGACATCAACCCCAAAAGTATTACCCAGATTGCCACAGCACCAGGGCAATTGGGAAGAGCCAGACAAAGTGCCAGAAATGGATGTGCCACTAATGGGGCGGCTGCAGGCTGCTATTTTTAGGCTGGGAAGGGCCAAATAACCATGGATCTTCCCAGCCTGATAATACTAGCTCTCAGCGGTCCACTTTACCTTGGCTAGTTATGAAAAATGGGGGCGAGTCCACGCCATTTTTTAACTTGTTTATTTCAATAATTAAGAAAAATGGCGTGTGATCCCCTATATTTTTTATACTAAGGTAAGATAAACCTGACCGCTGAGGGTTGCAGCCTGCAGCTGCTGCTTTACCTGTGCTAGTTATCAAAAATAGGCGGGAGCCCACAATATTTAGTTTCTTCATTTATTCCCTATCCACATTTGTTGCAGAGCAATTGCCCCCATATTGCTTCCTTTTGCAAACCCTTAGCCCTTACTATGACCATTTTACAACACACAAGTTCGGGTCTCCAGTCACTGATATGAAGTTCATGGTCTGGAGTGAAGTTCGGGTCAAATCAGAGTCTTGAACCAAACTTTTATTTAAAGTCTGGCTGAACCTGGTAGGTCCGAACTTCCACGAGTCTGCTCATCTCTAATGGTTGATGTAGCAGAGCTGTCCCAGTGATGGATGAACTAGCAGAGCTGTCCCAGCGATGGATGACATAGCAGAGGTGACACAGTGATGGATGATGTAGCAGAGCAGTCCCAGTGATGGATGATGTATCAGAGCTGTCCCAGTGATGGATGATGCAGCAGAGCTGTTCCTGTGGTGGCTGATGTAGCAGAGCAGTCCCAGTTATGGTTGATGTAGCAGAGCTGTCCCAGTGATGGCTGATGTAGCAGAGCTGTTGCAGTGATGGCTGATGTAGCAGAGCTGTCGCAGTGATGGTTGATCTAGCAGAGTTGTCCCAGTGATGGAGTATGTAGCAGAGCAGTCCCAGTGATGGATGATGTAGCAGAGCTGTCCCAGTGATGGCTGATGTAGCAGAGTTGTTCCAGTGATGTTTGATGTCGCAGAGCTGTCCCAGTGATGGTTGATCTAGCAGAGCTGTCCCAGTGATGGTTGATCTAGCAGAGTTGTCCCAGTGATGGTTGATCTAGCAGAGCTGTCCCAGTGATGGTTGATCTAGCAGAGTTGTCCCAGTGATGGCTGATGTAGCAGAGCTGTCCTAGTGATGGTTGATCTATCAGAGCTGTCCCACTGATGGATGATCTAGCAGAGCTGTCCCAGTGATGGCTGATGTAGCAGAGCTGTCCCAGTGATGGCTGATGTAGCAGAGCTGTCCCAGTGATGGTTGATCTAGCAGAGCTGTCCCAGTGATGGATGATCTAGCAGAGCTGTCTCAGTGATGAATGATGTAGCAGAGCTGTCCCAGTGATGGATGATGCAGCAGAGCTGTTCCTGTGGTGGCTGATGTAGCAGAGCAGTCCCAGTTATGGTTGATGTAGCAGAGCTGTCCCAGTGATGGCTGATGTAGCAGAGCAGTCCCAGTGATGGATGATGTAGCAGAGCAGTCCCAGTGATGGATGATGTATCAGAGCTGTCCCAGTGATGGATGATGCAGCAGAGCTGTTCCTGTGGTGGCTGATGTAGCAGAGCAGTCCCAGTTATGGTTGATGTAGCAGAGCTGTCCCAGTGATGGCTGATGTAGCAGAGCTGTCCCAGTGATGGCTGATCTAGCAGAGTTGTCCCAGTGATGGAGTATGTAGCAGAGCAGTCCCAGTGATGGATGATGTAGCAGAGCTGTCCCAGTGATGGCTGATGTAGCAGAGTTGTTCCAGTGATGTTTGATGTCGCAGAGCTGTCCCAGTGATGGTTGATCTAGCAGAGCTGTCCCAGTGATGGTTGATCTAGCAGAGCTGTCCCAGTGATGGTTGATCTAGCAGAGCTGTCCCAGTGATGGTTGATCTAGCAGAGTTGTCCCAGTGATGGCTGATGTAGCAGAGCTGTCCTAGTGATGGTTGATCTATCAGAGCTGTCCCACTGATGGATGATCTAGCAGAGCTGTCCCAGTGATGGCTGATGTAGCAGAGCTGTCCCAGTGATGGCTGATGTAGCAGAGCTGTCCCAGTGATGGTTGATCTAGCAGAGCTGTCCCAGTGATGGTTGATCTAGCAGGGCTGTCCCAGTAATGGTTGATCTAGCAGAGTTGTCTCAGTGATGAATGATGTAGCAGAGCTGTCCCAGTGATGGCTGATGTAGCAGAGCTGTCCCAGTGATGGCTGATGTAGCAGAGCTGTCCCAGTGATGGTTGATCTAGCAGAGCTGTCCCAGTGATGGTTGATCTAGCAGAGTTGTCCCAGTGATGGTTGATCTAGCAGAGCTGTCCCAGTGATGGTTGATCTAGCAGAGTTGTCCCAGTGATGGCTGATGTAGCAGAGCTGTCCTAGTGATGGTTGATCTATCAGAGCTGTCCCACTGATGGATGATCTAGCAGAGCTGTCCCAGTGATGGCTGATGTAGCAGCGCTGTCCCAGTGATGGCTGATGTAGCAGAGCTGTCCCAGTGATGGTTGATCTAGCAGAGCTGTCCCAGTGATGGTTGATCTAGCAGAGTTGTCCCAGTGATGGTTGATCTAGCAGAGCTGTCCCAGTGATGGTTGATCTAGCAGAGCTGTCCCAGTGATGGTTGATCTAGCAGGGCTGTCCCAGTAATGGTTGATCTAGCAGAGTTGTCTCAGTGATGAATGATGTAGCAGAGCTGTCCCAGTGATGGCTGATGTAGCAGAGCTGTCCCAGTGATGGCTGATGTAGCAGAGCTGTCCCACTGATGGATGATCTAGCAGAGCAGTCCCAGTGATGGCTGATGTAGCAGAGCTGTCCCAGTGATGGCTGATGTAGCAGAGCTGTCCCAGTGATGGCTGATGTAGCAGAGCTGTCCCAGTGATGGTTGATCTAGCAGAGCTGTCCCAGTGATGGTTGATCTAGCAGAGTTGTCCCAGTGATGGTTGATCTAGCAGAGCTGTCCCAGTGATGGTTGATCTAGCAGAGTTGTCCCAGTGATGGCTGATGTAGCAGAGCTGTCCTAGTGATGGTTGATCTATCAGAGCTGTCCCACTGATGGATGATCTAGCAGAGCTGTCCCAGTGATGGCTGATGTAGCAGCGCTGTCCCAGTGATGGCTGATGTAGCAGAGCTGTCCCAGTGATGGTTGATCTAGCAGAGCTGTCCCAGTGATGGATGATCTAGCAGAGCTGTCTCAGTGATGAATGATGTAGCAGAGCTGTCCCAGTGATGGATGATGCAGCAGAGCTGTTCCTGTGGTGGCTGATGTAGCAGAGCAGTCCCAGTTATGGTTGATGTAGCAGAGCTGTCCCAGTGATGGCTGATGTAGCAGAGCAGTCCCAGTGATGGATGATGTAGCAGAGCAGTCCCAGTGATGGATGATGTATCAGAGCTGTCCCAGTGATGGATGATGCAGCAGAGCTGTTCCTGTGGTGGCTGATGTAGCAGAGCAGTCCCAGTTATGGTTGATGTAGCAGAGCTGTTCCAGTGATGGCTGATGTAGCAGAGCTGTCCCAGTGATGGCTGATGTAGCAGAGCTGTCGCAGTGATGGTTGATCTAGCAGAGTTGTCCCAGTGATGGAGTATGTAGCAGAGCAGTCCCAGTGATGGATGATGTAGCAGAGCTGTCCCAGTGATGGCTGATGTAGCAGAGCTGTCCCAGTGATGGCTGATGTAGCAGAGCTGTCCCAGTGATGGCTGATGTAGCAGAGCTGTCCCAGTGATGGCTGATGTAGCAGAGCTGTCGCAGTGATGGTTGATCTAGCAGAGTTGTCCCAGTGATGGCTGATGTAGCAGAGCTGTCCCAGTGATGGCTGATGTAGCAGAGCTGTCCCAGTGATGGCTGATGTAGCAGAGCTGTCCCAGTGATGGCTGATGTAGCAGAGCTGTCCCAGTGATGGCTGATGTAGCAGAGCTGTCCCAGTGATGGCTGATGTAGCAGAGCTGTCCCAGTGATGGTTGATCTAGCAGAGTTGTCCCAGTGATGGATGATCTAGCAGAGCTGTCTCAGTGATGAATGATGTAGCAGAGCTGTCCCAGTGATGGCTGATGTAGCAGAGCTGTCCCAGTGATGGCTGATGTAGCAGAGCTGTCCCACTGATGGATGATCTAGCAGAGCAGTCCCAGTGATGGCTGATGTAGCAGAGCTGTCCCAGTGATGGCTGATGTAGCAGAGCTGTCCCAGTGATGGTTGATCTAGCAGAGTTGTCCCAGTGATGGTTGATCTAGCAGAGTTGTCCCAGTGATGGATGATCTAGCAGAGCTGTCTCAGTGATGAATGATGTAGCAGAGCTGTCCCAGTGATGGATGATCTAGCAGAGCTGTCCCAGTGATGGCTGATGTAGCAGAGCTGTCCCACTGATGGATGATCTAGCAGAGCAGTCCCAGTGATGGCTGATGTAGCAGAGCTGTCCCAGTGATGGCTGATGTAGCAGAGCTGTCCCAGTGATGGATGATCTAGCAGAGCAGTCCCAGTGATGGATGAAGTAGCAGAGCTGTCCCAGTGATGATTGATGTAGCACAACTGTCCCAGTGATGGATGATCTAGCAGAGCCGAGTCTGCTCATCTCTAATGGTTGCTGTAGCAGTGCCGTCCCAGTGATGGATGATCTAGCAGAGCTGTCTCAGTGATGGATGATGTAGCAGACCTGTCCTAGTGATGGCTGATGTAGCAGAGCTGTTCCAGTGATGTCTGATCTAGCAGTGCTGGCTCAATATTGTCTTAGTAGCAGTGCTGTAAAAATAATGTTGCAGAATTGTAACAGCTGAGTTCGAGCAGTGGCGCTGGAACAACAATGTAGTGAACATGAATAGCAAGGAATTCCAGCACTAAGTTGTGAAAGGAACTGAGCTTAAAGGGAATCTGTCAACAGGATTTTGTTATCTCATTTGAGCACAGCATAACATAGGGACGGAGATCCTGATTCCAGTGATGTGTCACTTAGTTTACTGGATACAGTCATTGTTTTTAGATAACACCTGTAGCAGAGCTCAATGAGCTGCCCCCCGCCCACACCACAGCTCTTTGTACATTGTCTATTGACAGTGAGCTGCTTATCAGCAGTTGCTGAGCTGTAGTCCAGCAGTGATAATCACCTGGTGGTAAAACCTTCATTGTAAGTAACACAGCACACAGCCTGATAAGTAACACATTGCTGAAATCAGCATTTTGAGCCCTACATGATGTTATCCTCAGATTACCTTCTGAAAGGTTCCCACCCAGGTGGAGCAGGTTGGGTTGCCACAGGTATATGAAGTGCTGTGGAGGAGACAGGTCTGGCCAGAGTAGTGATAGAGCGGTAACACTTAGCACACAGGACTCCCAGTCTTGCGATTGGTGGACCAGTGATGAGTTTTGATTTTCTGGACAATCCCTTTAAGAACTAGTTAATGATTCTGCCCCCTCTAAGTATCCTGAACTGTTTCTTGTAATGTTGGGAATGATATAATCTCTATGGTTCACCCTGACGAATGTGAACATCAGATATCCTGCATATTCCCTTTTCCATCTGCCGCCAGCGTGTATTCCAGGAATACATCAGTCATAACATAACTCTGCGCTGACAAACGGCGCAGGAACATCCCAGATTGTTACCTCCGAGGGTAAACAGGATTATAAAACTATTTTAATAGTGGTGTAAGTTCCCCGGGCGCCTCCGGCTGAGAATAGAGTGATGGGCAGAGCCCGCTGCATGGACAGCGTCCACACTGTGCAGCTTTATTTGTGCCACAAGGTCCACCGGGACAAGAGGGGAGACTGCAGCGCCGGCATCCTGATCAGCGCCATATATCAGTTGTTAGAAAACCCCTTTATATGGCTCTTGAAGGCCACAGAAAACAATAGTAGGACATTTGTGGAAGGAGGTGCAAGGTTGCTGCTCCATTATTTCGGATTTATGCTGTAAATGAAACAGGTGTAAAAATGAGTCTCCAGCTGTTATCCCAAGGTACAAAGGGCGGAATAGCACAATATGGGAGAGAAGTGTGAATGATGGGATAGATGAAGGGATGTAGGATAGAGAGAGGGATGGAGGATAGAGAGAGGGATGGAGGGATGGAGGATAGAGAGAGAGATGGAGGGATGGAGGATAGAGAGAGGGATGAGGGATAGAGAGAGGGATGGAGGGATGGAGGATAGAGAGAGGGATGGAGGGATAGAGAGAGGGATGGAGGATAGAGAGAGGGATGGAGGATAGAGAGAGGGATGGAGGGATGAGGGATAGAGAGAAGGAAAGAGTCAGGGATGGAGGGATGGAGGATAGAGAGGGATGGAGGGTAGAGAGAGGGATGGAGAGATGAGGGATAGAGAGAGGGATGGAGTGATGGGGATAGAGAGAGGGATGGAGGGATGGGGATAGAGAGAGGGATGGAGGGATGGAGGATAGAGAGAGGGATGGAGGGATGGAGGATAGAGAGAGGGATGGAGGGATGGAGGATAGAGAGAGGGATGAGGGATAGAGAGAGGGATGGAGGGTTGGAGGATAGAGAAAGGGATGGAGGGTAGAGATAGGGATGGAGGGCTGGAGGATAGAGAGAGGAATGGAGGATAGAGAGAGGGATGGAGGGTAGAGAGAGGGATGGAGGGTAGATAGAGGGATGGAGGATAGAGAGAGGGATGGAGGATAGAGAGAGGGATGGAGGGTAGAGGGAGGGATGGAGGGTAGAGAGAGGGATGGAGGATAGAGAGAGGGATGGAGAGATGAGGGATAGAGAGAGGGATGGAGGATAGAGAGAGGGATGGAGAGATGGAGGATAGAGAGAGGGATGGAGAGATGAGGGATAGAGAAAGGGATGGAGGATAGAGAGAGGGATGGAGGATAGAGAGAGGGATGGAGGGATGAGGGATAGAGAGAGGGATAGAGACAGGGATGGAGGGATGGAGGATAGAGAGAGGGATGGAGGGATGGCGGATAGAAAGAGGGATGGAGGGATGGAGGATAGAGGGAGGGATGAGGGATAGAGAGAGGGATGGAGGGATGAGGGATAGAGTGAGGGATGGAGGATAGAGAGAGGGATGGAGGGATGGAGAGAGGGATGGAGGGATGAGGGATAGAGAGAGAGATAGAGAGAGGCATGGAGGGATGGAGGATAGAGAGAGGGATAGACAAAGATCAATGAGAAGAAAGAAGGAAAGAAAGAAATAGCTTATAGATAGATAGATAGATAGATAGATAGTAGTGATTGGCGGACCTGAACTATAAAAGTCTGGATGCTCACGGGTTCAAAGGAACCAGAGCATTGACCCCGGGCCCAGAGTCCTCAGGGAACTCCAGGTAAGGATCCGGATCCGGCCACCCAGGTAATTAAAAAAAAAAATCAAAGAAAAAAAAATAAACACAAACACCGAAAAAAATCCTTTATTTTAATTAAAATACAAAAACACACTCTTTTTCACCCCTTTATTAACCCCCAAACCACAGTAGTCTGACTTAATCCACACGAGGTCCCACGACAATTCGGGGTCTGCTATATCTGAAGTGACAGCGCGCAGGCATAGAATATGACCACCCGCTGTGAGCTTCAGGCAGAGACTGAGCCGCAGTGATGAGCGATGACATCACTCAGGTTATTTGCGGTCACAGCTGGGGGCTCCTACAGATCTCCACCTGTGAGCACAGGTAACCTGACCTCAGGGGACCTTATTGAACTGAGTGGGATCTCTTGTCGATTACGTGGGACCTGGGTGTTTTGGGGGTTAATAAAGGGGTGCTGGGTGGCTGCAGGTTGCAGCCACCCAGCTGTCGGCTTTATCATGGCTGGGTATCAAAATTGGGGGCGGGGGGCACACGCTGTTTTTTAAAATTTATTTATTTGAAGCCCATTTTCTGTTAAGCAGTATAGGTGCATTCCCATCTTATTCAGGGAATGTGCCATTATTTTCTATCGGTCGGACTTGCATCTATTTTGAGTATAGGGTCCTGTTGCCCACCAATGTCAATAGACGCTGATGCACATGTGTGACTCTATTAATCCAAACAAATTGCCACCTAGTAATGGGTAACTTGGCCTGGCTGCTAGTTGCATGCCTCAATCATGTCACCAGGCATCCCATTAATTTCAATGTGCATGTAATACTTCAGTTCCCCTGCAGAGGCACTGTAGGCAAATGGAATCCTTGAATAACCATAGATTAGTGTTGGTCTTAGTGTGTCCCCTATAGCTGGATAAACACTTTCTTTATCTTAACCTTTTCTTTGTCCTTAAAAACCCCCAATAATATTACACCCCTGAGCTAAAGAGTTATTGGTAAGAAGTAATGAAGCACTTACAATAGTGTCATAGTACAAAAAGTTATTAGCCTGTATTAAAAGGATAGTCCAGAAATGGTGCCACATCTGCCTACAGGTCATGTGTGGTATTGCAGTTTAGATCTAGTTAGATAAAAAATTTCCGACTGCAATACCAGACACAACCTGTGGTCAAGTGTGGCGCTGTTCCTGGAAGAAAAAACATTTTTCAGCCCCTTTAATAATTCGGCACTTCATTTTACTTTTGTCTGGTCACTCCATGTACTTTGTAGCCATATCCTTTTGGCAAGAATGTTGCTCTTTGTTGCCAGTTATCGCTCCTCTTTGATTGCCGCAGTGTAATGACATTGAGGACAAGTCTTATCTTCCCTATATACGACTTTCACGTCTTCCGCGGGTCATTTTCAGCTTCCGGTAACGTTTTCTGCTGGTTATTTGTATAATCTGGAAACGCTGCCCAATGTGGAATGTTTTATTAATAGGAACAGAATGAAGGAAAACTAAACCGCAGTTTACAGTTACGGCCGGCGGACCTCCGCCTTATTGTTGTCCTCGTTCATTTTGCTCTTAAGCATCAGGAAAATCGCATTTTATTACTTTTTTTTATTATTTCTAAAATTTTATTATTTTTCTGCTTTCTAAAATGTAATATGTAAGTTTTCAGTTCTGAAAACCTAAATGATAGTTTTCCATTAGATTGCACAAATGGACAGTTCACTATTACTCTGCTGAAATATTCTGACTTGGGCACTATAGTCAATAGTCCCATAGACAATGAACAGAGTGGATGCTGCCCATGATCAGCGGTGCATCTCCCATCAATCAATAAGTTATTACCAATGAATTTGAATAGGTTATGTCAGGCTACCACTAGATGGCGCTGAGACTCAGGCAGGAAAACTATACCTGAGTGTAATACTACGGAAGACCACCAGAGGTCGCCAAACTAAACGTAAGAGTAGTCAGTCAGAAAAGGGTCAATGACGGGATGTCACGTCTGAACCAGGGAGCAAAACTAGCCACGGTCAAGAACAGAGCCGAGGTCAGATGCCGGGAGACAAACTTCACAGGAGAGACACCGGGGAGGGCTGAAGACTGGGGAACTGGGGAACACAGAGGTAAAACTGGGCAGGGCAGATGGAGGCCGGTCAAAGAAGGAAAAGCGGAGGTCAGGCAGGGCTGGTTAGATGGAGGTCAGGCAGAGCAGGGGAGACAGAGGTCGGACAGGTCAGGGGTCAGGACAACGGTACCGGGACGCAGGAAAATGGAGCAGAGCGCTATCACAGGAGTAGCACGACGCCAAGCCGGAAATATGACTGGCGGTGTCTCAGAGGCAGCAGAGCGCAGATATGGTGGTATGACCCCAGGAACGAGGCCACGCCATACAGGTCCCTCCCAAGAGACCAAATTTCGGAAACTGATACCTGCATTGGTTCTGCAACGGCACAGCCATGCAGGATTCTTGACAGGTTATAGTTGTCAGAGCGTACAGTAGAGCGTATAGTTGCTCAGTGTGCCATGTGATATAGAAGGGTTAATAGTTTCTCTATTTCTTTATTAAAGATATTTTATTGTTATTAGTAAGTATATCTGATGGTAGTTCATAGTCATGGAGCCTTCGGAATAAGAGACAGGCTCAAGGATTATTATTGTCTCTAGGTCTGAAGAGGCCTAATTGAGAGGACCTCACTGGTGATCCCATAAGCTGACTTGTGACAAAACAGAACAGCTACAACACATGCAATACAAGGGTAGCAACAGGAATGGTATAGAAGGAAGGTACTGGCGATTGGGAGATGAGGGAGGGGGACACCTCCTGCAAGCCACTTGAGTCCATACCTTGCTAACGGGTGCTTTTCCCCAGTCGCCGTCACGTGCCTAGGCTCTCACTGGCCCTGAACTTGCCCTGCCTAGTGAGATGGCAGGCAAGAACACTAGTCTCACCACACAATAATACATCACAGGGTAATGGAAACAGAGAAGAAATAGGCACATCAAGGAAACACTTCAAGCTCCTCCAATGCAGCTAAACACCACAGCTGCAATAGTCACAACTGCTCAGAGACAGGATGCTTCCAAAGTCATCAGCATAGAATGAGAATCTATAACCGGCATCAGAAGGTAAGACATATGACTTTTTATAGCGAAGGGGAGTGGTTGCAAAAGAGCTGCACCTGAGATTAAGGCTATAAAGGACAGCTAGATAGGAAAGAGTCCTTAACCCCTACGGCACTGAAAGAAAGTAGATTCACTCAAACACAGGTTGTAGATGTAAGAACAATAGGACGTTGTCACCTTCTTGTTCCAGACTCGTCAGCGCCACACTCAAGACAATAGCTTCCTAAATTGGTGCCATGATGTACGGCAAATGAGAACTCTCCAATCTCCGCAATTTAATCCATTAGATGCCATAGTCTGTAGTGACTGCAGCATCTAAGCAGTTTGAAGAGGGAGAAGCCTCCTTTCTCCTCTCTTGGTCCATTGGACCCCTGCACTGATTGCTTTATCCCTATGGTTTACAATGGAAATTGCAGATGTGTATGGTAACTGTTCCCATTTAAAAATTAGACACCTATGCCTTGAACCCATATATAGTAGACTATAGCAAGAGACAAACACATACTGTATATAAAATATCTGAGACTCAACCACATCTTTATTAATACATCTAAAATGAAATACCCAGACAGTATAGAGACAATATAAGATACCAGACAAACAGGATGGGAAACACCTGAATAAAGGTACACCCTGTAGTTTCAAT
Organism: Anomaloglossus baeobatrachus; assembly: GCF_048569485.1. NCBI lineage: Eukaryota > Metazoa > Chordata > Amphibia > Anura > Aromobatidae > Anomaloglossus > Anomaloglossus baeobatrachus. The sequence continues at coordinate 37,610,920 of NC_134356.1, read as the reverse complement.
GTCCACCACAAGATGGCAGTATAGAACCACAAGTGCAAAAATACAAATATTTGCATTTTGTCAAGAAGAAACAGTAAAACAATACAACACCTGATGAAGGTTTACAAGCGAAACGCGCCTCCTGTTTTATCTTATGTCACAATTTTACTGTGATAACTCTACTGACTGCTTTAAGGGGTGGTTACTACTTTTTTCACAATGTTATTAGCCTTTCATGGAGGCTAATCTTGGGACCCTTGAAGTCAATTTGTGCCTTTTATATCCCTCGATTTTACTGTTTCTCCTTGACAGCATACACATATTTGCTTTTGCAGTTTCAATGTCTACCACAAGATGGCAGTATAGAACCACAAGTGCAGACAAGATAAATATTTGCTTTCTGTCAAGGAGAAACTGTAAAACAATAAAACACCTGATGAAGCTTTACAAGCGAAACGCACCTGCTGTTTTATCTTATGTCACAATTTTACTGTGATAACTCTACTGACTGCTTTAAAGGGTGTTTACTACTTTTTTTCCACTTCTTTCATAGTGGGACATTTGAAGTCGATCAGTGCCTTATATCCCTTGGATTTTCTTTACTTTTTCTCCTTCACAGCATGCGCATATTTCCTTTTGCAATTTCAATGTCTACCACAAGATGGCAGTATACAACCACAAGTACAAAAAATACAAATATTTTTATCCTGTCGAAGAGAAACAGTAGAACAATAAAACCCCAGATGAAGCTTCACAAGCGAAACGCGCCTGATGTTTTATCTTATGCCACAGTTTTACTGTGAGAACTCAACTGACTACTTTAAAGAGTGTTTACTACAATGTTACCAGCCTGTCATGAAGGTTAATTTTGGGATCCTTGAAGTCAATTCATGCCTTATATCCCTTGGATTTTCTTTACTGTTTCTCCTTGACAGAATGCACATATTTTCTTTTGCAGTTTCAATGTCTAACACAAGAAGGCAGTATCGAACTACAAGTGCAAAATAAAAATATTTACATTCTGTCAAGGAGAAACAGTAGACCAACAGAACCCCAGATGAAGTGTTACAAGCGAAACACGGCTGATGTTTTGTCTTATGTGTTTTACTGTGATAACTTTTACAACTGCTTTAAGGGATGTTTACTACTTTTTTTCATAGTGTTATCAGCCATTCATGGAGGCTAATTTTGAAGTTGACTCATGCCTTATAGCCATTGGATTTTTTTTTACTGTTTTTCTTTGACAGCATGCACATATATATTATATATATATATATGTATATATATATATATATATATATATATATATATATATATAATATATATATATAAAATATATACATATATAAAAAAAAACATAAATATATATATACTGTATATATATACAGTATATATATATAGATATATATATATATATATATATAATATATACATATATATGTGCATGTAACATGTATAATAGTACATATAGTATGCGTGTACATATAATAGTTACATGTACATATATATATAAATATATATATATACATCAAAAGTATAATGTATGTATATATATATATATATATATATATATATATATATATACATTATACTTTTGGTTATATACAGCCATATCGAAAATGCAGGGGGGGATGTTTTAACAGGTTTTACCTTTAAAAAAAATTGAAATAAAAAATATGTACCCATAAATGGTGGCATTGGAAAATAAATACATCTCCTCTTGGAAAAACAACTCCTCATATATCGATGGGAAAATAAAAGTTACAAGTCTTAATATGACAAGGGAAAAAAATTACTGTATAGATCCATATGCAATAGCTCCCCCTAGTGGTGGCTGCATGCAGATAAAAATATGTAAAATCCAGTAAAAAAAATAGAGCCCCAATAAAAATCTAAAACAATGCCCAGCAGTTCTCATAATACTATTGTCTTGTTATAAGCTGGAGGGGTCCTGTGTGACTACTACCTCTGCACCCCCTATAACTACTCCCCTGCCAAGGGTGGACATTTTTTTTAGAGGACTTATTTATGCAGCGACCAAAGACGCATTTTAAGCAGAAGTGAGATTCCAGAAAACAGATGACTTCATCCTTTTATAAGGTGCAAGGATCCGCGGTATTCCAGGCATGTAGAATTTGCTAAGCAACAATGAATAATTCCAGCCATGAACCTGACAACTGAAAGCCTAATTAGAAATCAGCGGCAGATGCAATTTCTGCACTTGACTGCTTGTCCATATGAGGCCACATAAAGGTGACATTTATTGTATCCGAATTTCCAATCAATACTCAGACGTATATAGGAAAAAAAATGATTATTAACTATTAAGAATGTATATTACCTCTTTTTAAAGAGGACCTATCCTTTGCCATAAATAGATAATTCTTACATTTGGTGTAAATGCCGCTGTTCTTCTGAATCCGGCGATGTTTTTCTTTTGTTTCTACGCCTTTCCATTCCTGAGATATGGCTCTGTATATAAATCTAGTCTTGTTAGCCAAGTGGGCGTAGTAATCAACTCTCCTCCTAAGCAGATTTTGAGGACCACGCCCACTTGGCTCAAAAGACTAGATTTATATACAAGACCATATCTCAGGAATGGAAAGGCGTAGGAACAAAAGAGAAACAACGCCGGATTCAGGAGAACAGCAGGATTCATACCGGGTAATTATTTTTTTTCATATTTTATAGCACTAGTAACTAGTCTACTTTAAGAAGCTGTCCAGTATTACAAAAATTAAGTATTTTCTTCCAAAAACAGAGCCACTCTTTTCTATAGTTGCATGTGGCACCTCTCAGCTCCATTAATTTCTCTAAAGCTGAGGTGCAATACCGGACACAACCTGCAGGCAAGAGTGGTGCTGTTTGTGGAAAGAAAATGTGGCCAACTCCTTTAACTAGAACTTATTTATAGAAAGACCATTAAATGCCCTTGATATATCCAGTTGGCCTTTATATGTTCAAAATTCTGTTCTGATTAATTTATGACATCCTTATTGTGGAAAAAAAATCTTTTTTGGGGGTTGCAGAGCTCCAAATGCCCATAATTAATATGGAATAAGGAGATAACTATTTGTTTTCACCACTAGAGGGAGCTCAAGAGTTTAGTAAGAAAGAAGTAAGTTACAATAGTCCCTATTGGCTAATCAGTAGACGTCTGGACTCCTGGACTCAAGAAAGAGTCCGTAGATCTTCTGGACCCTGATGAAATCAACAGAAAGATATCATTACACATTTTTTTCTGGATCAGTGGGGAAATCAGCAGCCGTACCTACCAGCAATTGATAAGTTATCCCTTTTCTATTAACTCTATACCTGCCGGGTTAGTAATGGAAGTATCTGATAGACGCCTCTCCATTACTAACCCCTGGACTTGATGCCAGCTTTTAATTCACAGCTGACATCAACCTAAAAAGTATTACCGCCAATTGCCACCACACCAAAGCAATCAGGATGAGCTGGGCAAAGATCCAGAATTGGTGGATCTAATGGATGTGCCATTTTTCGAGTGACTGCAGGCTGGTATTTTTAGCCTGGGAAGGGCCAAATAACCATCACTCTTCCCTCCCTGATAATACCAGCCCCTAGCTGTCTGCTGTACCTTGGCTGGCTATCAAAAATAGGGGGGCCCAATACGTTTATTATAATTACTTATTTAAATAATTTTAAAAAATGGCGTGCGATCCCCTCTATTTTTGATAAGCAGCCAAGGTACAGCAGACAGCTGAGGGTTGCAGCCTCCAGCTGTCTGTTTTACCTGTGCTCGCTACCAAAAATAGGTAGGAATCCACATTTTTTTCATGTTTATTGTTTTTCTTAATGCTTGCTGTTCACAGCAGTGGACTGGCAACTTCCGCATGCAATAAAGCATGTTGATTTCAACAAACTTTATTAACATATGAACAATACCAGAACACCGAACTCGGACACAGACTTTTTTTTTAAATCCGTTTGAGTTGAAGAAATAAATCTTCAGAACTTCTGAAAGACTTGGAGTACCGGTATATTTTCTTATAGGTGATGATTAGGGATGAGCTAATCATCACCTATATGTTGGTTGAAACACCATCATTAACTGAAACTGAAACAGGGGTGTAGGAGGCTTAAAGCTGGGTGAGAAAAAGGCAAATTGTGCTACAAAGATGAGGTTGAGAAAGACAATTTCATGTCACAAGTCATATACCACGGCACAAGGTAGTTATACTGCATCAGCAAGGTCTCTCCCACGGAAAGATTGCAAAGCATCCTGAGGTTTCAAGATGTGCGGTTCAAGCTCTTTTGTAGAAGCACCAAAAAATAGGCAACACTGAAGACCAAAAGATTCAGTGACCAGCCAAGCAACAGATGAAATACACATCATGCTTATTCCTTTCAAAAGCAGGTGTCCAGCAGTGTCATCAGCTCAAAACTAGCAAAAATTAGTTGGACCCATTTATACCTATCTACTTTTTGGAGACGTCTGGTCAGAAGTCATCTTTGTGGTAGAATTGAGGCTATAAAGCCATACCTTTAACATAAAACATGTCCAAGAGGCTCAACTATGCACTAAAATGGGTGCAAAAGAAAGGCAGTAGATCCTCTGGACTCCTGAGTCAAAATGAAAAATATTTGGCTGTAACAGAAAGCAGGTTGTTGTTTGAAGGGATGGAGAGTGGTATTAATGATTGTCTGAAGGAGCTGACCCCTCCTGCCCCGGGCCACGCGGGTGCCACACTCCTTCTCTGAGGACATCTCCTCCGAGGACACTCCTTTTCCGAGGACACTTCTTCTCTGAGGACACTCCGTACACAGATCTGACTTCGGGTGGGGTGCATGACACTTTGTGGTTTCTTCAGGCTGGTGTCCACATCACCCCACTTGTAGTTGTCGAAGACAGCCAGTAACACGCAACACTGGAGTTCACTTAGCCAACCAGAATAATTCACTTTTATTCACACCTTTATGACAGACATGACCTTCTTTTTCTTTCTTTCTGCTCTTCGACCTATCTCCTGATATCTTGGACCTCATACTCAAGCACTTGGGTCAGTGTCTCCTTTCCACCTGTTCCTGTCACCTTTGTCCGATCCTGAGCCCTGATGGCTCTATAGCAGGATGACTCACTAAGCCCGTCGGGGTGAGCCGTAGGCTCCAGACCTCTGAAGGTTACCTGACCTAGCATTGAGGACACGTCTTCTCTCACTCGAACCCTATTCTATACTCTTTCCCTCTTGAGCCTTCCCACTTGTCCTCCTTCCCGCATCGGTCACTTCCGACTTAACCCTATCCTTTCCTACTCTGTTGCTATCTGGAACAGGGGCGGACATATCATTAGTGCAACCTGTGCAGTCGAGAGGTAAGGGGACCCATTTCCACACCTAAAGTAGGTATAATTGTGCATTATGAGGAGCTATTGGACTACAAAGGACCAATTAATGGTCTTGCAAGGGGGTCCTCATCCATCCGTGTCTGCCACTGATCTGGAACCTACACCTAGCTAGCAGCATTCACATATACTATACAATTGGTATAATACATAGAATACATGGCATAACCAGTACAGGGGTGAATCCACCTCCTTCAAAACAGTGAAACATGGTGGCGGGTCTAGCAAATTTTGGGGCTGCATTTCAGCAAATGGAGGTGGGGATTTAGTCAAGATTAATGGTGTCCTTAAATGCTGACGAATAGGAATTTATCCATTACGTAATGCCATCAGGGAGGCATCTGATAAGCTTCAAATTTCTTTTGCAGGAGGACAACGACACCAAACATACAGCCAACCCTTTAAGAACCATCTTCAGAGTAAAGAAGAAAAAGGAGTCTGGGAAGTGATGATCCGGCCCCCGCAGAACCCTGATCTCATCATCAAAGAATCTGTCTGGAATTACTTGAATACAAATCAGAGTGAAGAGGGGGTTAATGCCGCGCATCAGCCAAAATGAAGATGTAGCACGTTGATGTTATAAACGTATTCTTTTATTCCATCGGTCTACGCGTTTCGAGGATACACCTCTTCTTCAGGACCAGTGCATCAACATAGCATGGAATTACTTGAAGAGACAGAAGTATTTGCACAAGCCGCATCCACAGGAGATCTGTGGTTAATTCTCCAACATGTTTGGGACATCTTCCTTGCCAAGTTCCATCAAAAATGGTGTACAAGTACCGAGAAGAATCGATGAAGGCAAACGGAGATCATCAAATATTGATGTGATTTTGATTTGTCTTTTGTTCTTGATAAAAATAAACTATTAATATTTTTTAATTATTAAAATAACTCTTACTTTACGGCATTTTTCTCCCACCTGCCTAAAAATTTTTGCACAGTACTCTATCTCTACAAAGGGTCCACAGCATGTCCGGTCAAGGATAGAGAGGTGGCTACGCGTCCTCCTTTGTTTTCTATAAGAACCCTGTTCTAGAGATGGGACTCGGTGGAATATTCTGATGACCACTCATGAATGTTCTGAAGACCTCTTTAAGAAGCAGAACAAGGTAAGTCATCCAAAGTATTTTCACTCTGGATTTTTGCTAACGTTAACGTGATCCATGTGGTCTCGAATCTTAGAATGGATCTACACATGTCATACTCTTGATCTAGTCAATAATGGGGACAAAACCTATCCGGGCCTCCATACTGGGAAGAAGCTGGAGATAAATGCATTAGCACTCCAGGAGGTTGCTTCTTACTTCAATCACAATGGGATGAAGGGGATTAGTCAGTGAGTCATAAATTATAAATGGAGACAGTCTCAGAGTCGTCCGGCAGATCACAATATATATCCAGGAATGATTGAATGTCATACACATGACCGCAATTCCCACCGGTCTCCTGACCCGAAATAGCCTCATATAGACTTCTAAGATTGTCAGAACAGGAGACGTGCCAAGAATTTGCCACCTGATCATAGAGAAATGGACACCTGAAGACTCAAAGCAGTTGGTTCTACTCTTCCCATAAAATTTCGGCCTAGGCTAGTGGACCCTTGTAAAAGGATAAGGCACAGCCAATATAGTGGAGGTATATCGAGGTGCACTTGTTGGTTTCCAAACCGTAAGTCAATCAAATAGGTACAAGGCACTCTCAAGGGTTTATTTTCATATCATTTATTCCAAAATAGTCTTAAACAGGTGTCGTTTCAGCCACTAGGTGGCCTTCATCAGACAACTGGTATCATAAACTGGCCAAAATTGGAGTGTCAAGGCAACGGTGTCCACTGCTATGCTGCGTGCCTGGGATGAAGGCCACCTAGTGGCTGAAACGTCACATGTTTAAGACTATTTTGGAATAAATTATATGAAAATTAACCCTTGAGAGTGCCTTGTACCTATTTGATAGGCTAGTGGACCAGCACTTTATCAATTAAAGCTGGCCCACATTTCAATGGTTAGAAAAGAAGGATGTAGAGTGGTGGGAAATTTATAATTGACCATATTTTGTAAAATTGAAATTTTTTTAACATTATTTTTGCGGTGTTTAGACGACACGGCCGGTGAAATACACGTAGAATTAATTCATTATTTCCTCCCTGTGGATTAGCCCTCGGTGGACGGAGGATGCTTATACAGATGTTTCTGTGATTTGCCACTGACTATGCGTTTAATCCTCACAAAACATTCAATTGGAATCACGATCCGGAAGTCGGAGAGCTTAAACTGAAACTACACTATCCGCGAGCTCTGAATGAGCGCGGCACATAGAACATCAAGCTGTTTTAGGATTAGGAAAGTGATGAAGTAGATTGTGCGCTGACCTGTTTCGCTGCACATCTTTGTAATGATGAGGAGGTGACATATTTGTGCTAAATGGGGCTGTTAATGACTGTGGTGTTACAGCCATTATATGATATTATAGGGGGTCTCCTGATTTAAGGAGGAAGCTAACATTCAAAATTGAATGTACTGTATGTTAGCCATTTTAAAGGACTCTAAAACTAATGACCTATCTTTAGGATATATCATCAGCATGTGTTTTTAGGACTTAAAAACTAGTGACATATCCTTAGTATATATCATCAGCATAAATTTTCTTAAGACTTTAAAACTAGTGACCTATCCTTAGGATATATCATCAGCATAAGTTTTGTTTGGACTTTAAAACTAGTGACCTATCCTTAGGATATATCATCAGCATAAGTTTTTTTAGGACTTAAAAACTAATGACATATCTTTTGAATAAATAATTAACAAAAATAGTGACCTATACTTAGGATATGTCATCAGCATAAGTTTTCTTTGGACTTTAAAACTAGTGACCTATCCTTAGGATATATCATCAGCATAAGTTGTTTTAGGACTTAAAAACTAATCACATATCTTTTGAATAAATCATTAACATAAAACTAGTGACTTATACTTAGGATATATCATCAGCATAAGACTTTAAAACTAGTAATGACCTATCCTTAGGATATATCATCAGGATAAGCTTTTTTTTTTAAGGACTTTAAAACTAGTGACCTATTCTTAGTCTATATCATTAGCATAAGTGTTTTTAAATGTATGTAAAGCGCTGTGGAATTAATAGCGCTATATAAATGAATAAAATTATTATTATTAATTATTATTATTATTATTTTATGAATTTGAAACCAATGACCTATCCTTAAGGCCCCGTCACACACAGAGATAAATCTTTGGCAGATCTGTGGTTGCAGTGAAATCATGGACATATTGTTCCATTTGTACACAGCTACAAACCTGGCACTGATTGTCCACAATTTCACTGCAACCACAGATCTGCCGCAGATTTATCTCTGTATGTGACAGGGCCTTTAGGATATATCATCAGCATACATTTTTTTAGGACTTTAAAACTAGTGACCTAACCTTAGAATATATCATCAACATTATTTTTTGAAGACTTTAATAAAAACTAATGACATATTCTTAGGATATATCATCAGCATACTTTTTTTAGGACTTTAAAACTGATGATATATCTGAGCTGAGCGGATTGCTCATAATCCGGGTTTGGCGGATCCGTCGCGGGTTGTGAAAGAAGTCCGGATCCGATCCGGAATCCGGACCAATGTAATTCAATGGGGAGCGGATCGGGGGGGGGAGATCGAGATCGAGAGCGATCATGCAGCCGGATTCCTGGGTCCAGGTCGGACCCGGATCGGACTCTATATCATCAGTGTTTGATCCATCGGGGTCCACTGCTTAGCACTGCAGCTTGTTTTTTACAGACATGCCGCCATGCCTATGTTAAATATGAAATGTATGTGTTACTACAAGAGTATGATGACTACATCATTGTGCTGGTCAATAGTGGACATGGATAATCATCACTTCCTAGTCATACATCAGGAGATGTTGAACATGTAGGACCCCTTAAGGGCTTGGTTGCTTTTCAAAATTCTTATTTAAAAGGGTTGTCTTAAGAAGAAAGCTAACTTTTCTGGATTCAGGAAGCTCCAAGAAAAAAAGAAGAAAATCCGGATCCCTGGAAGAGTTTGCAAATCTGCTAAGCACTACTCAAGCCTCTAGAAGGGTTCTTGTGCATGACACCAAGATGCTCTATTTAATGGCATAGTACTGGCCCCAGAATACATATGGTAGTGCCCGCTCATCACAAGTTACGAGTACCGAGCACCCGAGCATGGTAGTGCCCGCTCATCACTAGTTACGAGTATCGAGCACCCGAGCATGGTAGTACTCGCTCATCACTAGTTACAAGTACCGAGGACCCGAGAATGGTAATGCCTGATCATCACTAATAGTTCATGGTGGGTCTTTTTCTGAGTATGCCATGGACAATTTGACCGGGAAGGGCCCTCTCAATAGTGCCCATGTGAGGGTGTATGAGAGTCTAATAGCCTTTTTGTAGAACTGCCCCCAAAAAGGGACAAAGAAGAAAACTTGACTGATCAAACTTTTTGCATACTTCAAAAGAGGTAAAGGTAATTATACGAATTCAACCCACAAATGTCTCGTCCCATGCAGGAACTGGGGTTAAATGATCAGAAATTTCCAGTCAATGTTGGTTACTTTGAGAAACAGAACTTATGCAGCTTTATATAAAAGGGGGGCTTTTTGTGATGGTTTTAGTATTCCTAGGGGGAAAAGAATGGCGTTACTATGTCTGATAAATCTGGTTTCAAATGTCGAGAGGTTTGGATAATGGGTGAAAGACATGCTGACGTGCATGGAATCAAAAGCGTAACTATAGGAGGTGCGGTGATATCCATGCACCTGGATCATGGTGCCAATTTGACGCCCCGGACTAGTCGGGTTGTCCCAGGTAGTCACACACAACACCACACCCCCTCCCGGTTAGGTGACATCAGTCAAACTGAAAACCTTGTCACCACCCTCCAGGTTTGATGTCCACACCAGGGAGGCGGAGCCAGGTGGTCGGCTCTGCCCACCGAGGAGTTCACAGGCCTGGAGGCAGGAAAACACGGAGTCAAGTTCTAGTTCTAGAGGAAAGTAGTCAGGAGGAAGTGTAGAGCAGTCAAGTTCACGGGCAGTCCAGTGTCCAGGCTGCCAAGAGACTACCAGGTGGCTGGGTCGGGGCCCAGTCAGCATTGGCAAGGAGGCAGACGGTGGTGGCCGCCTGCAGGAGACCGGGAGGACGACCGGTGGAAAGGTAAGGGACCGGGACAGGATAGTGGTCCGCCGGAACCGAACCGGGGAGCCAACGGGATACCGGAGCACCAGGCAGGGTACTCAGACCCAGTACAAAGCCCTGAACCGACAGGGCCGAGTCGAATCAACTGATTGTGGACTGGACCTTTAGGACCTATCCCACACAAGTCCCGTTAGAAGACAACAGCCCAACCATACCGGGTAAAGCCACCGCCAAGGCATAGAGACCCAAAGGGCCAGCGTCTGCGGGCAATCGGGCTCCTACGGCATATACAAGTCGGGGAGCGGACTACTGGTGTCTAGGCATAGGAGTCAAACATTTACATACAGAGGTGCAGGAGAAAGGCGGAAACCACCAACCTATTCTGGGAGAAGCTGCAGCCGGCTGCGAGCCCCGTTCATCACTCCGTTTGGTTTACCAGAGACTCCAGTGTCTTGTGACAGAGTGAGTACACCAGTGCCATCAGGCACCGCACCGCACTGCACCACAACACTTCACCCTGAACCCCGGCCCTCGCCTACCGGGCCCCGGGACCAACACTCTCTACCCACGGAGGGTTCAACACCTAGCTGCGTCATTACACCGCTCCCGGGAGCCCCCATACCTTCACTGCAGCGGTGGTGTCTACAATCACCACAACCCGTGGGTGGCGTCACAAACTATCATCCCAAACCAAACCACCGCGGCCCTGACCATGGAACTCCTCACCCAAATCCCCGCGTGTAGCGCCAACTCCCTTGCAGAGCGACGTGACCCCCGGGTCCGTGAGAGGCTCGAGCCACCACCCGCAGTACGAGCACGGATCCGAGCGGCTCGGCGGTCGCAGCCGAGCCCGGGGGGCGGTACACCAAGGACGAGGCCTTGAAAGCCCCTCTACCAAATATGAAGACACCAGGATTATAATTGGTGTATGGTAGATATTGGGCACCTTACATATCATAGTGGATTTGTCATACAGCAAACCATATGTAGCCATCTGTAATATTGCTGCCAGTGCAAGGATAAGGCCTAGAAAACTTCACAATAAGCCCGTGCCTGGCTGGAGTTGTGTTTCCATGGAGACCATTAAAAGTAAATGGTCTCAGAGAAGCATAAGCTGAACCCCAGGGTTTGTGTTTAGTTAGCGCTTACAGCATTTTATTTAGATTTTTGCCTAATTACTAGACTAATATCTGTATCATTACGGCTTCACAATATAAACCACATATACTATTACATAGATCTCTTAGACCTGATGGGGACAGTGTACTTTACTGTGATAATCTATGTCTGTAAAATCCTGTATGAAAGCTTAAACTCAATCTCCGCCCACTTTAGCCTGATTAATGGCTCCTCAGGGTCCCTCCTTCCTGCTGAACTCTCTCACTGCTTAGTATAAGCTACAACTGTCAGTCTCGGTGGTTGAAGATTGAATACATAAGACTCGCTCACTCTTTGGCTCATATTAAAGGGTTATTTAAAAAAAAAAATCAAGATATCTCCTATCTGGGGACCACCAGGGATGACCCATGTTGCATTAATCTATGGGACTAGCAAAACAGCACAGCGTTCAGTAGTCCCCTAGTCAGTGACTAAAGTGGAGGAATTGCATATGTGTAGAGTGCCGTGGGGTGGTAGTTGTGGGTGAGGTGCCCATATATGAAAGACACAGTCCTGGCTGGGTGTGTCAACTTGGACTATGTGAGCAGTACGCCCATGGAGGCCACATGGTGCTGGTGCTTTCAGCTGGGCAGGACCACTACCAACAAGCAGACCACCATGTCAGTTTAAGGAACAAGATTTTACACAACGGTTCCTTAACTACATTCACAAGATAGTGGGCACGTAACTCTGTACGTTTCAGCTGTACAAAGCATATTCAGACACGCTTCTGTACCGCCCCTGCAGCAGTTGGACTGCTCAGATTCGGGGGTTGTTGTGGCTCGAGGTTCTCCGGACCCGGGCGCTCGCCGCCACTCGAAAATAAAAGAGGGAACTATGTACAGAGGATTAGTGTTTATGACACCATCCGTGGTTCGCGGTAACGGGGAGTACCAACGCTGCCGATGGGAGTACCCGGGGGAGATGGAGTGGGGCAGCCAGATGACGTTCCCTCCACGGGTAGGGGAAGGCCCCAGGACTCTGGATGGTGGATGGGCAGGGAAGCGTGGTGCAGACCATGCAGCAGGCAGGACGCAGGGGGGGAGCAGCGTACTCACTCAGGCTGTGGGATGTTGGTGCAACCATTAAGTAGACTATGACACAAGACTAAACCAAGCCTCTGGGTGCCGCTGCCACTCGGGGGATCTCGTCCGGGAATCCGTTCCCGTTGGTATTTCTGATGGTGCTGACCTGCCTCCATGCACTGATGTTTAGCTGTTTCTGAGTGACCCCTCGGCCTGAAGCTTTTGGGGTCCCGCTCCCTAAATTTTGATAGAGGAGCTGTGCTCTCGATGGCTGACACTTGGGATTTCAGTGGGCCGCATGGGTTGGAAAGCCCTATCCCCCTCTTTGTATTGGTGCCTTTGATCTCTGAGCTCTCGGGGAAAGTTCATAAAGAGACTATTGTGGCGCCCCTGACTTGGTCAGGCACCACAGAGTATTGCACCCATGCGGGAGCAATGCTTCCAGGTAATCTCCAAAGGCCAGGATGAGGTGCACACACAAACATATAGTGACCAAGCCTCCCACATCACCAGAGGGGACCCTTGAGTAGCCAGAAGGAGTTAACTTTCAATTCCCAGCTGGGGGTGTGTTCAGGGGCTGGTTGCTAGGAAGCAGGGCAGAGAGAGAGAGGAAGAGGGGAGTCTGGAGGAAGAAGTTGAAGTGTGAGGAAGCAGGGCAGAGGAGCTCTAGAGTGTGAGACAGGTCCTGAGGAGTGCAGTAGCTGAAAGCGGGGGAGAAAGGAATACCGTGGGTCGGCCTGAAAATCATCCAGAGAGAGAAGGGTGGCTGAGTACGGAGATCCCGGTATCCGAGCACACAAGGGGAACTAGATCCCCAGTACAGGCAGCAGATCATCCAGAGCTGCTTAACCTACAGGTGGGGGGGGTACTTCATGCCCTCACCACGACTACACAGAGCTTGAGCCAAGCAGCAATCACCAGGCCCATAAGGGGACAGGGCCAGAAGCCATCCCACCAAGGCCACGCTGCCGGCAGACGAGCCAGAGAGAGGGGAGCAGGGTGGTAACAGCTTCCCTGGAGGGGTCCTACCACGCTTCAAGCAAAGGATCCTCCTAAAACAGAAAGAGTGCAAGGAAGGCGAGTGGACAGCTACCCTCAGAACGGCCTCCTGGAATTCCTGGTTCAACCTGGTTATCACAGTGTCGCCCGGGCATCTCACCGTGACCTCCAAACAGTGAGTAAACACGTTGAAAGACTTCTTGGACTGTGTTTGAGTCATTCTGCGACCTGTGGTCCCACACACATACACCGGGGCCTGGGGCTTGCCTCACTCTCAGGGGGCTAATATACTGACTGCACCCACCATCAGCCCCAGGCATCCCTTAATCTGCAGTGGCGGTCCCCGCTGACCGCAATACTGAGAGTGGCGTCACGACAATCCTAAAAGAAGGTTCCCTACCTGTGACCAGACTGTTCCATCCACGTGGAGTCCCTGCAGGTAACGCACCGACACCACACTTGCGGGGCTTCACAACATCTGGCGTCACGAACAGGATAAGGACTAGACCTGTTCAGACAGGTGACCGTGTGCCTCAGAGGTCCGACCGCAAAAATTGAACCGCCGCCATATTGCCATCTTCAAAAGCGCGCGCTGCAGCCCGCGCGAGGGAGAAGAGCACCGCCCACGAAGAGGTGTGGCCGCCCCAGAACCCCCACAATTCGGAGAGCGTTCTGACCCAGGAAGTGGAAAGGGGGCGCGGGGATTTTTGAAGAAAAATGGACGCTGCAGGAGGTAATGCCCCTGGTCAGGGCGACGCAGCCCAAGCGATGCCAGCCCCCGTCGCGCTGGACGCAGCAGCGCCTGGTGCCGGTGCCGCGGTCGCAGCCGCGCCGGCTGAAATCTCCCCCATAATGCCAGTTTCCTTGCTGTATGTCCCAGGAGCGCAATGGCTGCCCCAATACGCCGGTAAAATAGACACGCTGACCGGGTTTAAGAAGAAGATCAGCACCCTGCTAGACATGCACGCGATGACTGGTAAGCAGAGGGCCGCTGTGGTGCTGGGACAATTGACTGAGGCAGCAGAATTGGAAGCTGAGTCCTGGACCAATGATGACCGGAGCTCTGTTGAGACCATCTTTGCCAAACTAGCAGCTGCTTTTGAACACCGCACCGAGGGAGAGCTGAGGACGGACTTCTATAACTGCCGGCAGAAGCCCCAAGATAGCATAAGAGCCTATGCCCTCAGGCTGCAGGCTGCACTACGGGCTCTCAAGCTGGTGGACCCTGTCAGTGATCAGGAAGGAAACCGGATGATGAAGGAACAATTCTTGCGGGGCCTGCGCTCTCCTGAGGATGGGAAGCAGATGAAGCTGTGGTCCCTGGAACACCCTGACGTGGACTTTGCCATTCTGAAAGACAGGGCAGTGAAAGCACTCCAACCTCCTGTGGACACAGACCCCGTCGCACCAGCATGGCCTGCCAGTTCCACGGCTGCAGGAGCGGAATCCTCCTCGCAGGCCCTGGTAACTGCAAAAGGACTCAACACGCCAGCAGAGACCATAAATACACTATCCTCCCAGGTGCAACAGCTCACTAAGGACGTCGCACAAATCCTGAAAGCAATACAGTTGCCCTCAGAGACCAAAGTCCCTCATCGGATCCTGCTAGCTGACAACCCAGAGGACGTCCCTTGGATGCGGAGGAGAAGAGGTCCCCCAACCCGAGGCAGGAGCAGTGATCGCTATGACTCATCTGGACAACCCATCTGTCGTCGTTGCCAGGAGGCAGGACACTATGCAAGGGCCTGTCCTTTAAACGAGCCAAACCTGGGGCCGGGGGCCAGTCCTCAGGATTAAGAAGATCAGGCCCAAGTCGCTGCTGTGATCAGTACGTGGGTGGACGTCCTGTCCTGTCCATCGTCCTGGACGGGATCCCTACCCCGGCGTTATTGGACACCGGCTCTCAGGTCACCACGATCCCGTATGTCCTTTATCGGAGGTTTTGGTCGGACGACGATCTCCGACCACCGGACCCCTCCCTCACCATCTATGCTGCCAACGGACAACCTATAGACCAGATCGGGGTCAAAGAGGTAACCATAAAGGTGGGAAGGCAGGAAATGAAGGGACAAGGACTGATTGTTGTGGACACTGATATTAGAGAAAGGAACCCGCAAATGATTTTAGGCACTAATGTCATAGAAAATTGCCTAGAGGAAGTGTTGTTGTTGCTTCACCAGATTGTTGAAGGTGCTGAGGGCAGGTCGCAAAGAGCCTTGCAAAAGGAGATCCGAATCATTCTGAGGAAGCAACAGGTAAAACAGACTGGCGGTGAGATTGGTAGTGTACGGGTGATGGATGCAAACCCCATTGTGATACCCCCACGGAGTGAAATGATGATGTGGTGTAGAGCAGCGGTAGGTCTCAGAGGACAAGATTACCAGGCTGTACTAGAGCCCACTCATTCAGACCACTGGCCCACGATTCTGACAGCCAGGGGGGTAGTTGATGTACACAAGGGACGAGTGCCTGTACGAGTGTTGAACTGTGGGGAGGAGGAAGCCAGACTACCAAGGTACGCTACCATAGCCAAACTGTTTACATGCTCAGATGACGCCATAACACCTGTAGGTCCCCTGACACAAGCTGACTCAAAAGAGGGCGAGACCTCCCAAAAGCAATTAGAGGATTGGTGCCAGAAACTACACGTGGGGACTGACTCTACACCCGACTACCAGAAACATGGGGTTTACAGGGTCGTGCAGGAATACGAGCAGGTCTTTAGTAAGAACCCACTAGACTTTGGTAGGATCAAAGGGGTGCAACATCACATACCCACAGGCAGTCATCCTCCCATTAAGGAAAGACATAGGCCTATTCCACCAGCCCATTACCAGCGCACAAAGGACATGCTGAAAGACATGAAGGAGGCAGGCGTCATAAGGGACAGTTGTAGCCCCTGGGCGGCTCCCCTGGTCCTGGTAAGAAAGAAGGATGGCACGATGAGGATGTGTGTGGATTACAGACGGATAAATCAGATAACACACAAGGATGCCTACCCTTTGCCAAGGATAGAGGAATCCCTCGCTGCCTTGAAAGCCTCTAACTACTTTTCTACCCTAGATCTTACTAGTGGCTACTGGCAAGTATCTGTAGCAGAAGAAGATCGGGAGAAGACGGCCTTCACCACCCCAATGGGCCTCTGTGAGTTCAACAGCATGCCATTTGGACTCTGCAATGCCCCCGGGACCTTCCAGAGGCTTATGGAATGCTGCCTAGGGCACCTCAACTTTGAAACCGTCCTGCTCTACCTGGATGATGTCATCGTGTACTCCAAGACCTACGAGGACCACCTGAAACACCTGGCTGAAGTCTTTGAAGCACTATCCCGATATGGAATGAAGTTGAAACCATCCAAGTGCCATCTACTGAAGCCAAAGGTCCAGTACCTAGGTCACGTGGTCAGTGCAGAAGGAGTAGCACCGGACCCAGAGAAGGTCACAGTCATCCAGGAATGGCCCACACCTACTACCGTCCGGGAGGTACGTCAGTTCCTTGGCTTGGTAGGCTACTACAGAAGGTTCATCAAGGGCTACACGAAAATGGCAGCGCCTTTGCAAGAGCTCCTGGTAGGCCACCCAAAGAAGAGAGGAAAGATCTCCGGCCCGCCATTTCACTGGGGAGAAGCAGAAGAACACTCCTTCAGACAAATGAAAGGGGCCTTGACGGGTGAAGAGATCCTAGCCTACCCAGACTACGGTCTGCCATTCGTACTGTACACAGATGCCAGTAATGTGGGACTGGGAGCAGTGCTTTCACAGGTGCAGGGAGGCAAAGAGCGTGTGATTGCTTACGCCAGCAGGAAGCTCAGGCCTACTGAAAGAAACCCGGAGAATTATAGCTCATTCAAGCTAGAGTTCCTGGCCATGGTATGGGCTATCACAGAGCGGTTCAAGCACTACCTGGCAGCCACCAAATTCATTGTCTTCACGGACAACAACCCCCTGACCCACTTGGATACTGCTAAATTGGGTGCCATGGAGCAGCGTTGGGTAGCCCGACTGGCGAATTATGACTTTACTGTCAAGTATCGAGCTGGCCGCAAGAACGGCAACGCAGATGCTCTGTCCAGGATGCCTCACCTAGCAGACGAGGGTGAAGATGTAGATGATCTTGAAGAGATTGAGCTGCCAGCGTTCCATCGCCATGGAGCAAAACAGTGTCGGCAGTCGCGTGCCAACCGCCAAGAGGTGACCCTGAACCCACTACCTCACTACAACTGGAAGGAGACCCAGGAAAATGATCCAGCGGTAGGCTTGGTAAAGAAACTGATCAGCCAGCCGGGCGCCAGCCTTGACAAAGGAGCCCCACCTGAGGCACAGTACCTATGGAAGGAGAGGGGTCGATTATTCATCTATCAAGACAAACTTTACAGGAGCATCATTGACCCGAGGACGCATGAGAAGGTGTGGCAAGTGATTGTACCACAGAAGGATACGAGGATGGTGCTAGAAGCCTATCACAATGGTGCAGGCCACTTTGGTTGGAAGAAACTGGAGGCCCTACTTAAAGTAAGATTCTACTGGGTGGGCATGAGATCTGCCCTAGAGAAGTGGTGTCGAAACTGCGGGCCCTGCAATCTTAGAAGAAAAGACCAGCCCAGCCAGAGAGCACCACTCCAGCCAATCCAAACTAAACGGCCCCTGGAGATCGTGGCCCTGGACCATGTAAAGTTGGCACCCAGCAGACAAGGCTACAACTACGCTCTCACTATGGTTGACCACTACTCCAGATTCCTGGTGGTAGTACCAGTCAAGGACTTGACAGGTCAAACTGCAGCCAAAGCTTTCCAAACACACTTCTGTCGACCACATGGCTATCCAGATCAAGTGCTCACTGACCAAGGACCAGCCTTTGAAGCTGAAGTGTTTAAGGAGTTTTGTAACCTATACGGCTGCCAGAAGATCCGTACTACGCCTTACCATCCCCAGACCAATGGCATGTGTGAGAAGATGAACCACATCATTCTCGACCTTCTGAAGACGCTCCCACTAGAAGAACGAAGTCAGTGGCCGGAAAAGCTGCCCGATCTAGTGGACATGTATAACAACATCCCTGTGAGTTCCACGAACTGCACACCGGCATACCTGATGAGGGCCAGACCAGGGAGATTGCCAGTAGATCTGGAAATGGGAGTTGAGACCCCTGAAGACCATCTACAAGGTGCTGATTGGGATTCCAACCGCCAAGCCCAATACAAGAAAGTACAAGAGTGTGTGGAGCGAAGCCTGACTCAGCAGCGTGAGAAACAAGAAAAGGCCTACAATCGAAAAGCACCTGCTGTTCCTTTGATGCCAGGAGATATAGTTCTCAAAAGGAAGAGAAGACGTCATAAACTTGACAATCACTGGGAAGAAGAACCCTATACTGTGTTACCATCGACGCTTAGCAATGAAAAGACATGCCTTATCAGCAAAGATGGAGGAAAAACAACAGCTGTCGTTTCTAGAGATCGCCTAAAGAAATGTCCTGAACAACTAAGAACCCCTGAAGAAATTCCCAACCCTTTGCCAGTTCAAGAACCAAAAGAAAAGATGATCCATACTGTACTTGGAGATTTTCCAGCAAGTTGGCCTCAATACAATGGAGCAGTAGTTATTCCAGTCATTACATTCCCTCAATCTAGAGAAGTAAGAGAACCAGAAGAACCTGTTCAGAACCTGGAAGAGCCAAATGTAGCTGAAGCAGAAGACCATGCACTGGTATCAATACCTAGTACACCCATTATTCACATTGAGACACATACATCGGGTGGGAGGACACAACCTCAGACAGATGACAGCATAGTACTGCGTAGATCAACCCGCAGCAACTTTGGTCAGCTCCCATTACGCTATAGAGAAAGTACAGTTTAGTTCAAAGTGACTGTATGAAATGTAATGTTTAACCTGTTTACAGTTAGGTAACGTTTAAGTGAAATGTGCCCACAAGGACTATTGTGAGACCTCTTTAAAATGTTTTCTTTACACTAGTTCACGTGCATTTTAAAAAATGGACCACCGGTTATGAACTGGCTTTAACCACAAACTTTTGCATTGTAAAAAGTTACCTCCTTGGTATCAACCACAGAGTCTGCCTGTTGAGGGGCATGGCTCTGCACCAACAAGGGGGCACGCCTGTTTATGGGGCCTGCCCTCCAACACTCGGAAGCGGGTACGCCTGTTTATGGGGCCTACCTTACACCACTCTCCTCAGGAGAGGAAGATTGGAGGAAAGGTCTGGGGAATGTGATGGCCCAGCCCTGGTCACCAAAAGGACCGGCGACCTACCTCCTGGAGGTTTTTGGGTGGGGTTCGGACATGTGGGTGGTTGGTGGTGGAATGGTACCTGGTATGTTTAAATGTAAATAATTGCCCCTGCGTGGGAAAAGTTTGTATTTACCTTTTTCTCCTGTCTTTGCAGCCCGAGGACGTGCTGATGATAACTAAGGGGGAATGTGGCGCCCCTGACTTGGTCAGGCACCACAGAGTATTGCACCCATGCGGGAGCAATGCTTCCAGGTAATCTCCAAAGGCCAGGATGAGGTGCACACACAAACATATAGTGACCAAGCCTCCCACATCACCAGAGGGGACCCTTGAGTAGCCAGAAGGAGTTAACTTTCAATTCCCAGCTGGGGGTGTGTTCAGGGGCTGGTTGCTAGGAAGCAGGGCAGAGAGAGAGAGGAAGAGGGGAGTCTGGAGGAAGAAGTTGAAGTGTGAGGAAGCAGGGCAGAGGAGCTCTAGAGTGTGAGACAGGTCCTGAGGAGTGCAGTAGCTGAAAGCGGGGGAGAAAGGAGTACCGTGGGTCGGCCTGAAAATCATCCAGAGAGAGAAGGGTGGCTGAGTACGGAGATCCCGGTATCCGAGCACACAAGGGGAACTAGATCCCCAGTACAGGCAGCAGATCATCCAGAGCTGCTTAACCTACAGGTGGGGGGGGTACTTCATGCCCTCACCACGACTACACAGAGCTTGAGCCAAGCAGCAATCACCAGGCCCATAAGGGGACAGGGCCAGAAGCCATCCCACCAAGGCCACGCTGCCGGCAGACGAGCCAGAGAGAGGGGAGCAGGGTGGTAACAGCTTCCCTGGAGGGGTCCTACCACGCTTCAAGCAAAGGATCCTCCTAAAACAGAAAGAGTGCAAGGAAGGCGAGTGGACAGCTACCCTCAGAACGGCCTCCTGGAATTCCTGGTTCAACCTGGTTATCACAGTGTCGCCCGGGCATCTCACCGTGACCTCCAAACAGTGAGTAAACACGTTGAAAGACTTCTTGGACTGTGTTTGAGTCATTCTGCGACCTGTGGTCCCACACACATACACCGGGGCCTGGGGCTTGCCTCACTCTCAGGGGGCTAATATACTGACTGCACCCACCATCAGCCCCAGGCATCCCTTAATCTGCAGTGGCGGTCCCCGCTGACCGCAATACTGAGAGTGGCGTCACGACAATCCTAAAAGAAGGTTCCCTACCTGTGACCAGACTGTTCCATCCACGTGGAGTCCCTGCAGGTAACGCACCGACACCACACTTGCGGGGCTTCACACTATCCTCCACAGTTTAATTATCAGGTTGCGTGAAGCTACTCCCTGATCTAAGGTCAAGTACCCCACCGTGCTCGGTACCAGTCCAGTTATTAGATATTCCAGTGCCGACCGTTCTTCAAAACTAAAGCCTGCTTTACACGTTGCAATTAGTTGTACAATCGCATTTGCGATGTGACACGCCCAGGTTGCATACGGGATCTTATGAGATTGCACGTAGGTCGTTCATTTGCTGTCACACGTGCGTTAGTAGTCTATGTTAAATTGATCAATTATATGTGCGATCCTTTAGATCATGTGTTCTGTGACGTATGCATTGGGCACCTTTTTTTTTTATTTTTTTTTATTTTTTTATTTATTGACTTGACAAGCGTGTGTAATGTGTAGGGATGCGTTTTTACTATGTCATCTGCCATTCAGCTCTGCTACATGGCCGCTGACAGCAGCCACAGACAGCCATGTAGCAGAGCTGAATGGCAGATGACAGCAGACACAGACAGAGCCGCACTGTCAGAATGAACTAGGGTGAACTTCACCCGACTTCATTGCCATGCTGCGGCTCTGTCTGTGTCGCGCCCTGATTAGCGGTCACCTGTGAAGGATTCACCGGTGACCGCTAAACTCCTGAGTAACTGAGTTTAGCAGCCCTCTCTCATATACTCACCGATCCCTGATCCCCGGCGCTGCACGGCGTTCACACTGCTGCGGCGGCTTTTACTATTTTGAAAAAGCCGGCCGCCCATTAAACAATCTCGTATTCCCTGCTTACCCCGCCCACCGGCGCCTATGATTGGTTACAGTGAGACACGCCCCCACGCTGAGTGACAGGTGTCACACTGCACCCAATCACAGCAGCCGGTGGGCGTGTCTATACTGTGTAGTGAAATAAATAATTAAATAATTAAAAAAAACGGCGTGCGTTCCCCCCCAATTTTAAAACCAGCCAGATAAAGCCATACGGCTGAAGGCTGGTATTCTCAGGATGGGGAGCTCCACATTATGGGGAGCCCCCCAGTCTAACAATATCAGCCAACAGCCGCCCAGAATTGCCGCATACATTAGATGCGACAGTTCTGGGACTGTACCCGGCTCTTCCCGATTTGCCCTGGTGCGTTGGCAAATCGGGGTAATAAGGAGTTATTGGCAGCCCATAGCTTTCCAATAAGTCCTAGATTAATCATGTCAGGCGTCTATGAGATACCTTCCATGATTAATCTGTAAATTACAGTAAATAAACACACACACCCGAAGAAATCCTTTATTAGAAATAAAAAACACAAACATATACCCTGGTTAACCACTTTAATCAGCCCCAAAAAGCCCTCCATGTCCGGCGTAATCCAGGATGGTCCAGCGTCACATCCAGCGCAGCTGCATGGAGGTGACCGGAGCTGCAGCAGACACAGCCGCTCCTGTCAGCTTCACACAGTAACTGAAGACAGCCGCGCGATCGGCTGAGCTGTCACTGAGGTTACCCGCTGTCACTGGATGCAGCGGTGGCCGCAGGTAACCTCAGTGACAGCTCAGCTGATCGCGCTACTCACCGCCGCTCCTCTCACCTCCACGCAGCAACTGAGGTGAGTAGCGCGATCAGCTGAGCTGTCACTGAGGTTACCCGCGGCCACCGCTGGATCCAGTGACAGCGGGTAACCTCAGTGACAGCTCAGCTGATCGCGCGGCTGTCTTCAGTTACTGTGTGGAGGTGACAGGAGCGGCGGTGTATTCTGCAGCTCCGGTCACCTCCATGCAGCAGCGCTGGAAGCGACGCTGGAGCATCCTGGATTCCGCCGGACATGGAGGGCTTTTTTGGGGCTGATTAAAGTGGTTAACCAGGGTATATGTTTGTGTTTTTTATTTCTAATAAAGGATTTTTCGGGCGTGTGTGTGTTTATTTACTGTAATTTACAGATTAATCATGGAAGGTGTCTCATAGACGCCTGACATGATTAATCTAGGACTTATTGTCAGCTATGGGCTGCCAATAACTCCTTATTACCCCGACTTGCCAACGCACCAGGGCAAATCGGGAAGAGCCGGGTACAGTCCCAGAACTGTCGCATCTAATGTATGCGGCAATTCTGGGCGGCTGCTGGCTGATATTGTTAGGCTGGGGGGCTCCCCATAACGTGGAGCTCCCCATCCTGAGAATACCAGCCTTCAGCCGTATGGCTTTATCTGGCTGGTTTTAAAATTGGGGGGACCACACGCCGTTTTTTTTAATTATTTAATTATTTATTTCACTACACAGTATAGACATGCCCACCGGCTGCTGTGATTGGGTGCAGTGTGACACCTGTCACTCAGCTTGGGGGCGTGTCTCACTGTAACCAATCATAGGCGCCGGTGGGCGGGGAAAGCAGGGAATACGAAATTGTTTAATGGGCGGCCGGCTTTTTCAAAACAGTAAAAGCCGCCGGAGCAGTGTGAATGCCGTGCAGCATCGGGGATCGGTGAGTATATGAGAGAGGGGGATAGACTGACATGGACAGAGAGTGAGGGACAGAGATAGTGACCGACTGACAGAGATTAGTGAATGACAGACATTGTGAGGCGCTTCAGAACGCAGCTTTTCAGCTGCGCTCTGAAGCGGACCTTTTTTAAGCTGCGGTGCAGAGCGCACACCTGCGCACATAGCATCAGACACCAAAATCGTATGAGGGATGTCACACGTTACAATTGACTAGGTTCGTGCAACAAAACGCTCAATTCTAGACAAAGATACGATGTGTTTGCGATCAACGGTTTTGCGTTCAATCCTGATTGCACGTAGATGTCACACGCAGATACCTCACAAACGATGCCGGATGTGCGTCACTTACAACTTGACCCCAACGATGGATTGTGAGATATATTGAAGCGTGTGTAGCGGGCTTTAGTCTGGCACCTTTCTCCAATACCGTGCGACAGAGTCTCCAACTCCTCTGGCCCCAGACCACCATGTGCGACCTAACCAAAGTCTCCCAGGCAGCTACAACTCCCCCAGCTCCTCACTCTCTGAGGGCTACCACTCAACTGACCATAATCCCTCCCACCAGTCTGCCTGACCCCTAGGCGAGTGGCCCTATTCCAGCTAGACCACCCACTGGTGTGCCTGACAGGGTGTGGTGTGAGGTGACTAGGATTTGAATGCTGATGGAAGCAATACCAAAGGTTAGGATCCCAAAACCATGGAAGGTGGGTTCTACAAAATAAGAAAAAGGAGTGCAGTTCCCTGTGACACCCTGACTAGTTCAGGGGCGTCACACTTCCAGTTCCCACTAGCGCTACAGTCCAATTTGTGAAAGTCCCTTTCCCTTTCGGCAGCTCCACGTCTACTCTCCTCATAGAGGACAAGTCAGGGGGTTTGTAAGTAGGGCCAGAGTAGAGCCTTCTTAGGGAGACTCAACCTGGGAATGGATTTTCAAAGTAAGTACAATAGTTTCAACAGGTCTAAGACTTCTATGTATATAATAATCTATACAGGTTGTATTTTGAGATATTGTGACACTCTCAAATAGAAGGGAGTGTCTCCTAAAGAAACATCTCCTGCCCCTTCTACAATAACTCTATGGACCACAAGCAGCGTCGGGCTCTGCATGGGCCGGCTCTGATGCTCTGCAACTCCTCCTCCAGTAAGCCTGCAGTAAGGCTTCCTGCTTCTTAGCAATACTGATGTGATGCTAGATACTACGAGCAGTATGAATAGAAGGGTAGTCAGACAAGCCTGGATAATAAAGCAGGAGGTAATGTATAAGATTCAGGGAGAAGACAGAGACGTGGTCAGGAAGAGCTCCTAGGTGAGAAGCCAGGAGGTAACGTATAAGGTTCAGGGAGCAGACAAGGACATGGTCAGGAAAAGGTCCAAGGTCACAATCTGGGAAGTAACATATAAGATTCAGGGAGCAGACAGAGAGGTGGTCAGGAAGAGGTCTGAGGTCAGAAGCCAAGATCAGAACACTTATATCAGACAGGAGCCAAGAGCACACTGAGCAAACAGAAAGTACGACTGGCGAAGTTCAGACAGAGCAAGCCCAGTAATGAAACAAAGCAATCACTAGGAACAAGGCGCATCTGTGAAGGTACCTCCCAAAATCAGCGTGGACCCTAGTGCTGAAAGACAACCTGTCAGCAAGTGCATAAGACACATAGCAGAGCAAATGCAAAATACTTCGTACAGCGGAACCGTGACAACTGGTACAGGCAAGCATGGAACTCTTTTGCCTATTCATTTCGATTAGACCCCACCATGGTGAATTAAATTATCCTCGATATATCGACTGGACGCAATTAAAATGGGCCTCAATGTAGAAATCCTTTCTTGCCGGCCACTAGGGGGTTGACTCCATGTGGATTCAAATAACTTTTCTTAAAGGGGTTGTCCACTACTAGGAGAACCCCTTCTGATTCCACATGTTTCTCCCAGGTACTATAATAAAGCCTATACTCACCTCCCATATCAGCTCCCTTCCAGCGATGTCCAGGTTTGCAGTGCCGGACTTCTTGTGGGGTTGTGATGTCACTTCCTGTTGATTGCTCGTATGGTCCAAAGCTGGGGAGACAGAAGCCACGTTGATTGGAGTCAGGAGTCATGTGATGTCATAACCCCATGTGAGCCTTGACACTGCGAGCCGGCACACCACTGGAACGGTGCCACTACGTGAAGTGAGTATAGGCTTTATTATATTTACTGAGGGGAAACTTGTCGAATCAGAAGGGGTTTTTCTTTGCAGTGGACATCCCCTTTAAGTTCAATATTATGCAGCTAGCTCCCCCTACTGATGGCTGCAGGCACTCATAATTCTATGCAACAGATAGGTCATCAAAATTAGGAAGCTCAAAGGTGGAAATTAAATTTAAAAGGGCCTATGTGGAAAATTTCCAAGGCTCAGGATTGAATATTTACTTGCTGAAAATCTTCCCCCCCCCGTGATCCTGTACAGACCGCTCCGGTTGCCTGCACCAGGAAAGCAAGTAATGACTTCCTGGTTTTCTGCTAAGGTCTCTGATTGGCCGCAGCCATTAGGAGACTGGAAGTATCTTGATTGCTGCAGTCAATCACAGACCTCAGCGGTCAGGTCACTGAAAAAAAAACAGGAAGTTACCGAGGTCTGTGATTGGCTGCAGTTATCAGGAGGATGTAAGTCTCTTGACCACTGCAGTCAATCACAGACCTTAGGTGACCGAAAATTAGGGAGTCACTGCTTAATTTCTCTGCGGAGCTTGCAACCGAAGATCAGGATGTCATGGCTTCTTGTCACTGAAGAGGTGACCACTGGATTGATGGGGGTTTGAGCGGGTGACCATACCTGATTTTATTATTTGGAAATCATCGTTGCCGCATATAAATTTTGTGTGGTGGCCAGGCAAATATTTTAATACAGACCTTGGGGGAAGGACTCCGCAGGGATTGGGGCTCATTATAGGTTTTGCTATGGTGACTGTTAATTTTGGCCACCAGGAACATGGCAGCCAACAGTGATTAGTGGGACAACCCAACAAGTGGGTTCTGTGCCACCATGGAGGGTGATCTATTGATAGGGGATCGGAGACGACCCTACAGACCAGTGATCCACGTCTGTTTACCATGTACTATATTTAAAGCCGTAAAACTAAATCGAGCTCATTCTGTATCTTGTGACAACTTTTGGAGACACTTTGATCTGTATTTCCTTCCGTGTCCAGATGCCACCGGATACCCTTTTATATCTAGGTGCTCTAGTCTTTATTTACATACCAGTTTATGCCATCTGATACCCCAAAGAGATGACGTCCATGCCAATTATGGATCAATTACGGGGTCTTGAAATTCCATATCTGCTTCTATGTTTGGTAATTAGACAACTTTTCCCAAAATTGGAGCCAGTGGGCTAAGGGAGTTGCATTTGATATTAATGGCCCTCAAGACTTATGGTCATCGTAAGTCTTTTTATTTTTCTTGGGATTTCCCGACACCTAACACTTGTGCTTCCAGGAAAAGCAAATGTATATACAGTAGTGGAACTTTCCGGAATGGGAGAGCGCAAGTGCTTTACGAGAATATATACATGCATAGGGTCTATTCCTGAAATGAGGACCTGTCCGTGACTGTATATAATTAGTCTACGTTCCTTCAGAAGAAACTCATAACAATCCCCAAGGTCATTATTTCTAGCCGTCGTCTTCTTTACCCATACCCTGGCTCTTCTATCTGTGAGGACAAATGTTTTCTCTGCCATTCATCAAAATTCCGGAATTGGAATTCTGAAAAATGTTGTTTTCAAAGTTTAGAACAATAGAGGTCTCCAACATCCAAACAATATGGAATTCCCTTTCTGCATCCCCCCAAAAATCAACTATTTTCTTAAAGGGGATGACCAGTGCCCAATATAGTTGTGGCTGTGCTGGATTTTTCATCCTGTGGACAGTTGTGACCCTGTTTTTGAAAAAAAAAAAATCCTTTTAATTATTTTGGGAAAATCTTGTTAAGTACTGATTTAGAGATGATCTATATAATATACAGAGGAAATGTAACAGTGTATATGGAGAACAGAAGACAGGGGCGCCTATACTGGCCCTCAGGCTAGGGGACCCTAGCTAGTCCCAGAGTTACCTCTAATGGTGAGGATATCTGGACCGCCGTCCTTGCCCTGCTCCTGACCAGCCCTGATGTTATATCACGTCCCTCCAACCCCTATGGAGGGCTGGGGAAGGAGTGATTAAGCCAACAGAAATAGACAAATCTCTATCACACATATACACACACACACACACACACACACACACACACACACACACAATAAGAGCTGGGAGGAAACAACAAGACAATGGAAAATCTCCATAACAACTCTATACACAAAGTAATGCAGTCACCAGCAGGACTGAGATACAACAGCACATGGCCCGGTTTAGCAAAAGCTATAGTCGGCATTGGAAGACAAACTCCACCATCTTAAAAAGGCGGGGAGTAACTGTGATAGGTCTCCCACAAGATGTGATGCAAGAGATATCCAGTGGGCTAGCAGAAATTAATTCCTGCAAGCCCGATCACTAATGAGAATACAGCCACTTGACATAGGAAGGCTGTCTGTGTAACTCAGAAGCACCAAAGGAGGCATAGTATGGAGTGTGAGATTCTGATGTGGAAAACCAGGGAAACAATACAAAGGAAGGCTGTGGTGCTAGGGAGAGGGGAACAGGGTTACCGCCTAACACTCAACTGAGGCTTATCTCAGCACTCCCTAACATCCCTAGATAGGTTCTTACTCCTGATTGTCATCACATACCTAGGCCCCTGTTGGCCCTGAACTAACCCTGACTAGTGAAGGCCAGAGTGATGCTAGTTTCGCCACTGCAATACGACAACATGAGAGAGGTAAGGCAAACAGGTGGGGAAAGACACAACATATAGCAGTCTATTGCTTCTCGAGCAGGAAACTCCTCAGCTGCAACAGAAACAAACACCTCAACTTCGCGAGAGACAGGCTTCTTCAAAGTGAACAGTATAGAATGAACTATAGCTGGCATAGGGAGGAATGAGAAGTGGATATTTATAGCAAAAGGGACTGGCTGCAGCTGAGGTTTCAACTACCTGTTAGATCACTGCAGGATAGAAAAGAACCTTAACTCCTTTAGCACCGATGGAATTAAATAAGGTCCAACTCAGAGTAAAAAACGATCGGGTACTATATAGGATCTGTGATCAACTATACGCTGTAATCTTTTGATCCTAGATTCCCCCCGAGACCACATCAGGCCAGGACACACTATCTATCCTGTTGTAGGAATCGGTAAGTATAATTTTGATGTTTTATTTGTGGCAGGTGGCATTTTTTCTTTTGTAGCGGGCAATCATTAATGTTTAAAACAGCTTCAGGGCATTAAAACTTTATAAAGGGGACACTGAGAATTAGTGTCACAATACTTGTCTTGCACATGGCATTGTTAAACCAAACTACATCATTGCACTTAAGTCCCATATAAAAGATGGGAACATCCACTTTTGGGTAGATTTTTGAAGCTACTCTCGCCACTGCAATAAAGCAACACTAAGCAGGTAAGACAAATAGGTGGGGAAAGACATAACAAATCACACTCCACAGCTTCTCCAGCAGGAAACTTCTCAGCTGCAACAGGTGCAAACACCTCAGCTTCTTCAGAGACTGGCTCTTTCAAACTGAACAGTATAGAATGAGCTATAGCCGGCATGGGGAGGAGTGAGGAACAGATTATTGTAGCAGAAGAGAGTGGCTGCAGCTGAGATTACAACTACCTGTTAGATCACTGCAGGATAGAAAGGAACTTTAACCAATTGCATAAACCATGCCCATTTGGTATCCGCAAACTTGCTGGATTTATAGCCGAAAAATGGCAGTCCTGGTAACTGTGAAAACTATATAATCCCATATTACATTGTCCCTCTCTCTTTCTCTCTTGCTATATATATATACATATATATATATATATATATATATATATATATATATATATATATATTATAGGTGCCCCATTCATCGCGTGCTCTAGGTGACACTGGATTAAGCATCTTTTTTATTTGCTGGGAAATTGAAGTTGGATTTTATATTCTTGATTACAAAAGTGGACGGCTTAATCCCATGGGAATTGAAAACCTAGTCCAGGGTAACTCTGTTTCCCACGCTGATTTTCGGCATTCAATGGCTATGACATCTGTTTAGCTTTTTCCAGCTCTGCCATGTCTTTGCATATAACCTATTTTTCCATAACCGACTGCAGCAACTGTCCTGCACAGAATAATGCTATGTATGTGCACATATTTGGTGTCAAGTGCGCTCATTTATGGGGATTTGCCGTTTGCTAATCTGGAGAATTCTATTAACTCTTTCCTCCCAGAAGTCAGCTGCATACATGAGTCCCAATGCTGTAAGTACACTGTGCCCTAAAGGCTAAATGGTTATATGAAATTGATTAAACCCCTATAAAGGCTGATATGTTGTGATGTTATAGTCTCAGGATTTTAGCAGTATTAAATTCAGTCAATTTAACACTGTATAATATCAGTAAGAAAAATAAAATACTGTTATAATATTAATTACATATCGCTAATCGTACAATAAATCACAATAATATATCATTATTAACATTAGTGTCACTATATTAGCAATATAAAATATTTAATGTCACTGCCAATAATACTACTTCTACCTCAACCACTACTATCACAACTACCACCACCAAAACCATTACTACCACCACTACTACTACAAATACTACTATCACCACAACCACCACCAGTACCATAACTACCACCACTACTACTACAAATACTACTATCACCACAACCACCACCAGTACCATAACTACCACCACTACTGCTACTACAAATACTACTATCACCACAACCACTACCAGTACCATAACTACCACCACTACTACTACAAAAACTACTATCACCACAACCACTACCAGTACCATAACTACCACCACCACTACTACAAAAACTACTATCACCACAACCACCACCAGTACCATAACTACCACCACCACCACTACTACTACAAATACTACTATCACCACAACCACCACCAGTACCATTACTACCACCACTACTATTACTACAAATACTACTATCACCACAACCACCACCAGTACCATTACTACCACCACTACTGCTACAAATACTACTATCACCACAACCACCACGAGTACCATTACTACCACCACTACTACTACAAATACTACTGTCACCACAACCACCACCAGTACCATTACTACCACCACTACTACTACAAATACTACTGTCACCACAACCACCACCAGTACCATAACTACCACTACTACTACAAATACTACTATCACCACAACCACCACCAGTACCATAACCACCACTACTACTACTACTACAAATACTACTATCACCACAACCACCACCTGTACCATTACTACCACCACTACTACTACAAATACTATTATCACCACAACAACTACTACTAACACTGCCAATACCACTACTACAACTACCATTACTATGTCTACCATTATGACTACTACTACCACCTCTATCATCACTACCACTTCTACTACCACTACAACCATTACTACTAACAATATCCAAACCACTATTACAACCATTACTATTAGCAGTATTATCACCATGACTACCACTACTACTACAAATACTGCTATCAGCGCTATCAGCACAACCACTACTACTACAACTACTACTAGTAACACTGCCGATACCACTATTACTACTACAACTATTATTACTATTTCTACCACTTTACTACTATTACCACTGTTATCACTGGTTCTACCACTATGACTACTACTACCAGTATCATTACTACCACTACTACTACTTACAATATCAATACCACTACTACACCAATACCACTACCAATACTACTACCACTACTATCACTACTACCATTACCACCACTATTACTTCTACTACTACAACCACTACCATTACTACAGCAACTACTAATACCACCATAATGGCTGTTACTACCATTATGACTACTACTAGCACTATCATTACCACCACTACTACGACCAATACCACTCCTACAACTACTACCTTTACAACTACTGTCAGTACCACTACTACTATTACCACCATAATGGATGCTACTACCACTATCTCTACTATTAAAACCAATACTACTTCTACCACTACCATTACTACAGCAACTACTATCACTATCTGTACTTTTGCCACTACTACCACCACAACCACTACTTCTACCATACGAATACCACTACTACAACTACCATTACTACTTTGACTACCACTACTACTACTATGACTATTAGCAGTATTATTTGTGTCATTACTACAACTACAATTACCACTATGATGGCTGTTACTAGCACTATAACTACTACTAGCATTATCACATTATCATTACTATCACTTCTTCTACTACTAGTACTAACACTAACAATACCAGTACAGCCACTACTACTGCAATTACTACTACCAATACTATTACCACTAATACTACCACTAATACTATTACTATACTACCACTATCTCTACTACTACCACCGGTGCTACATTTACCACTACTGCTTCCACCAGTACTATTACAAAAACCACTAGCATTACTACTACACCTACTATTGCAACTACTACTAGACCTACTACTACTACTACCACTATCACAGCTACTATTACCCACTACTACTACTGCTACTATTCACACTACCATTATTACCACCTACCACTATTACTGCCACTACTACCACCACTACTGCTACCACTACTATTACCACTACTACTACTTTTAATTTCACCATGAAATGTTAGTATTACTACTACCAGTGCTACTACTATTTCTGGTATCACTATATGTTACTACTACTTTTAGTATCACTCTGATATATTATTACTAGCACACAATACATTATACCATTGAACTGGTATCACTAATAGTCATTTATCACTACTAGTATAACTATTATATATTCCGGCCTCTACACAGTATATTTTAGCTCTGGTGCCACCAATAGTCACGAATCATCCTAATATATTACTCCGGCAAAATACATTATACCAAAGGAATCGCTAATAGTAATATATCAGTACTGCAAAATGCGTTATATCACTTGTATCCCTAATAATAATATATCACTACTGCGAAATGCATTATACTACTTGTATCCCTAATAGTAATATATCACTTGTATCCCTTATAGTAATATATCACTACAAAATGATATGAGAAGGGACAATGAAAAACCATAAAAATATAAAATTGTATTAATAAATATTAAAAACCATAATAGGGATAACAAAATACAGGTAAACAAGGGTGAGACCGGACCAAATAAAATGACATCAAAATTCCTCAGTCTAACAATATATACCATAAATCACTTAAAGAGTCAAACGACCAGTGTCAGTCAACAAGTATTTGCTCACACACTAACCTCCTACACATGTTTCACACTCGGCTTCATCAGGAACTACAGCTTTATCTAGGGCTGTGTTTCACAAATGTCTTCATCAGGGGGAACACTTGACAAAGCTATGTGCGAAACACTTGTCAGGACCAAATAAAAAATTGTGAGTGTGACTTATAATATTCAAAAAATTGTTATCCAATGTATAGTATAAAGGCCCCGTTAAACGCAACGACATCGCTAACGAGATATCGTTGGGGTCACGGAATTCGTGACGCACATCCGGCCTCGTTAGCGTCGTCGTTGCGTGTGACACCTACGAGCGACCGCTAACGATCAAAAATACTCACCTAATTGTTGATCGTTGACACGTCGTTCATTTCCCAAATATCGTTGCTGTTGCTGGACGCAGGTTGTTCGTCGTTCCTGAGGCAGCACACATCGCTACGTGTGACACCCCGGGAACGACAAACAACAACGTACCTGCGTCCTCCGGCAACGAGGTGGGCGTGTCGTTTATGCGGCTGGTCTCCGCCCCTCAGCTTCTATTGGCGGGCCGCTGTGTGACATCGCTGTGACGGTGCACGAACCTTCCCCTTAAAAGAGAGGTTGTTCGCCGCCCACAGCGACGTCGCTAGAAAGGGAAGTAGGTGTGACGCGTGCTAGCGATATTGTGCACCACGGGCAGTGATTTGCCCGTGACGCAGAGATGACGGGGGCGGGTGCTTTCACAAGTGACATTGCTAGCGATGTTGCTGCGTGTAAAGCCGCCTTTAAGGGGGCTTTACACGCAGCGACATCGCTAGCGATGTCACTTGTGAAAGCACCCGCCCCCGTCGATTGTGCGTCACGGGCAAATCACTGGACGTGGCGCACAGTATCGCTAACACCCGTAACACATATTACCTTGCTAGTGACGTCGCTGTGGGCGGCGAACAACCTCTTTTTTAAGGGGGAGGTTCGTGCACCGTCACAGCGATGTCACACAGCGGCCCGCCAATAGAAGCTGAGGGGCGGAGACCAGCCGCATAAATGACACGCCCACCTCGTTGCCGGAGGACGCAGGTACATTGTTGTTCGTCGTTCCCGGGGTGTCACACGTAGCGATGTGTGCTGCCTCAGGAACGACGAACAACCTGCGTCCTGCACCAGCAACGATATTTGGGAAATGAACGATGTGTCAGCGATCAACGATTAGGTGAGTATTTTTGATCGTTAGCGGTTACTCGTACGTGTCACACGCAACGACGACGCTAACGAGGCCGGATGTGCGTCACGAATTCCGTGACCCCAACGATATCTCGTTAGCGATGTCGTTGCGTGTAACGGGGCTTTTAGACAATAGTAAAGTTCCATAGAAAAACCAGAGTATTAATGAGAAAGTAGAAATTGCATAAAGAGGCAGAATGTTTCTAACGTAAACGTAGATTAGTGTTTGTTAGCTAATAATAGCTCAGCCACCAATCTTGACACATATTTTGCACACAGCTTCATCAGATGCTGCTCCTGACAAAGTCTTATGTGAAACATAGCCTGTGTCGAAGCCATGGCTCCTGCTAAAGGAGTGACCCCTGATGAAGCTGTGTGCGAAACGCTTCTCAGAGTTGGTGTGAGATGCTATTTGCTGAAAGTCACTGGTCCATTGATTCTTTTGTGATGTGTAATGTATATTATGAGTTAAGAATATTTATTTTTTTGGTCTGGTCTCACCCACTAGTATCCTTTTATGTATTTATCCCTATTATGGTTTTTGATATCTAATATATAAAGCCGAATGTGTTTATGTGTATGTGTGTGTGTGTGTGTGTGTGTGTGTGCGCGTGTGCGTGCGTGTGTGTGTATGTGTGTGTGTATGTCCGGGATTGGCATCTGCACCATCGCAGCTACAGCCACAAAATTTTGCACACTCACACTTCTGGACCCCGAGAGCGTCATAGGCTATGTTTTGAGGGGAAATTTTAACACCACTCTTTACAGTTATTCACCAAAAAACCTGCTTCCATTAAAGCGAATATGGAATGTTGGCGTGTCACAATGCAGCCAGGGAAAGAGATAGACACAGGCAGGGTAAGAAACAGACATAGACAGGGTAAGAGACAGACACAAAGAGACAGACACAGACAAAGAGACAGACTGACAGGGAAAGAGACAGACAGGGAAAGAGAGGGAAAGAGACAGACAGGGAAAGTGACAGACAGGGAAAGCGACAGAGATAGATAGACAGGGAAAGAGATTGAGACAGATGGAGAAAGAGACAGAGACAGTCAGAGACAGACAGGGAAAGAGACAGAGATATATATAGAGGGGGAGACAGAGAATGAGAGAAAAACAGAGAGAGACAGTTACTATCCCGGGCAGCGCCGGGTGCTATGTTGTGAGGCGAAATTTTAACCCCGCGCGTTCCAATTTACCAATCAATTTTGCCCCTATCTACATAATGGGGAAAAAGTGAAACGAAAAGTGTTGGAGGCAAATTGACAGCTGCCAGATGTGAACAAGGGGGACTTAAAGAATGAGAGCTATGGCGCCAAAGAGTATATACCGTCCAGTTGCTAAGGTGGGGCACCGGCATGGGATACTCACCACACTCGGGGATATGAACACACGCACAATGCACCACACACTACCACGTGCTTGAGCACATATACCACCCTCAGCACACATCTCACCACACATACACCAACCTCACCACATAATCGCCCTAAACACACACAAGTCTGGTATTATCCTTCACAAATAAAAATCTGATTAATAAGCAGCCAAACTACAAGAACAACAAATGTACCACATAGGAAATACGGAGCTGTCAGTCACATGACCTGTCTATATGTGTATGTGTGAGCTAATATATACTGTCAGGGGGAGGGCTTTCTGCTGCCTGGAGATTTATCAGGCTGCCAATAGCAACCAATCACAGCTTAGCTTCTATTTTGCTACAGTTAATTAATCTGATCTCTGATTGGTTAATATAGGCAACAATTTAATAATTACATTTCTATCTATTTGTTTTGTGGTTTTTGTGTGCAGAATACATTTTTGTTAATACATTCTATTTTGTTAACAGCAGTTATTAACCCGGGCAAAGCCGGGTAGTACAGCTAGTATATATATATATATAAAGCTGAATGTGTGTGTGTGTGTATGTGTGTGTGTGTATGTCCGGGATTGGCATCTGCACCGTCGCAGCTACAGCCACAAAATTTTGCACACTCACACGTCTGGACCCCGAGAGCGTCGTAGGCTATGTTGTGAGGTGAAATTTTAACCCCACGCGTTCCAATTTACCAATCAATTTTGCCCCTATCTACATAATAGGGAAAAAGTGAAACAAAAAGTGTATCCGCACCATCGCACTTACAATCACGAAATTTTGCACAGACGCCTCATGTGACCCAGGGAACGTCGTAGACTATGTTTTGACAGGAAAATTTAACCCCGCGCTTTACAGTTACTCTCCAAAACACATGCCTCCATTAAAGTAAATGGAGCCTGGAACTACAGGATATTAGTAGGAGCTGTGATTGGTTGCTATAGGAACAAAAGACATTAATAGTACGAGAAGCTTATATGTGAGGTAATAAGATGTCGGTGGGGAGACGGATAGAGAGAGACAGACAGGGAAAGAGACAGGGAAAGAGACAGAAGGGGAAAGAGACAAACAGAGACAGACCTGGAAAGAGACAAACAGAGACAGACCTGGAAAGAGACAAACAGAGACAGACCTGGAAAGAGACAGACAGAGACAGACCTGGAAAGAGACAGACCTGGAAAAAGACAGACCTGGAAAGAGACAGACCTGGAAAGAGACAGACGGGGAAAGAGACAGACGGGGAAAGAGACAGACGGGGAAAGAGACAGACGGGGAAAGAGACAGACGGGGAAAGAGACAGACAGACATGCAGACAGGGACAGAGACAGGCAGACAGGGAAGGAGGAGACAGCCAGAGAGACAAACAAAGATAGATGGGCAAAGACACAGACCTTGATAGAGACAGACAAGGAAAGAGACAGACAGATACAGGCAGACAGGAAAAGACACAGACAAAGAGACGGGGAGACAGACGGGGAAAGAGACAGACCTAGAAAGAGACAGATGGGGAAAGAAACAGAGAGATAGAGACAGACAAAAAAAGAGAAAGACAGAGACAGGCAGACGGGGAAAGAGACAGATGGGGAAAGAGACAGATGGGGAAAGAGACAGAAGGGGAAAGAGACAGAAGGGGAAAGAGACAGACCTGGAAAGAGACAGACCTGGAAAGAGACAAACCTGGAAAGAGACAGACGGAGCACATTACTTGGCCAACTTAGTTAAATCTGTGTGGAATATCTGTGGTGTTGAAATATATGTTGTGAAATGCTTCTATTAGCTTAGTTTTTGGCTTTTTTATAATTACATATCTATTTGTTTTGTGGTTTTTGTGTGCACAATAAATTTTTGTTAATACATTCTATTTTGTTAACAACAGTTACTAACCCGGGCGAAGCCGGGTAGTACAGCTAGTTTGTTAATATATTTTATTTCAATGTCCCTGTACATTTCTTCAGTATCTGTTGCATTTCTTGTGCTTTTGGGACATTACTTTTCTTGTGTACATTTATCACTATAGTATATTACTACTACTACAAATATACATCCAGAGCCGTCACTAATATTAATACCGTGTATTACTACTGTATCATAATGGTAATACCAATAATGACTCATGCACATTACCGCATTACTTCTCTATAGATACTCCCAGCTATGAGAAGCTACACTATGACATCCATAAAAGTGTATGGGGTTTACTGCCCATCTTTATGCCTCCAATTTAATGCAGAATTATTTCCCGTCAGGCTTCATTGTGTACGGTTTATTGGATGCTTTATTATTGTGCAGGATTTATTCACATGGAGAATAATTCTGTGATTATTTCATGCCCTACGAAGCTCCATGTGATGGAAATGCAGATTGGGCTTTATATACTGCTGTACAGTATTCTGCTTTATGTGTATGAGAAATAATAATAATAATAATAACAATAATAATAACAATAATAATATCTTACTACCTTACTACTTCTCATAGTGATACATTATTACTCCTACAAAATACATTACTTTACTTGTAGCATTAATAATGATATATACATGCTACTGTCCCCAAAATATTGTATAGTACTTTTAAAAAAATAAATAAATAAACAATAATAATAATAATGTTAGTATCGCTATATTACGTATATATTTATATTACAGGATACATTATATTACTATTATCACTAATAATGATATTCTGTGTAACCAGTACTATAATAATATTATTAATAATAATAATAATAATGAATGTTAGCTTTATTATTATGATATTATGATAATATAATTGCAACTGATATCTAAGTATAATATTATAATTAAATAATAATAATAATAATAGCTATATTTATCAATATGATAATACTATGACTGCAAATGATAATTATTACTATTATAATTATTATTAATAATAATAATAATACATTATAATGATATGATTAACATCATATTTATACATTTATAAGTTGAACTATATTAGCGTAATAATAATCAAAATAATAAATTGATATATTTATTAATATGATACTATAATTACAACTGATATTCAAGTATGTTATTATTAATAAGAATAATAATATAAAATACTACTACTACTACTACTAATAATAATAATAATAATAATAATTAATTTACTATAGTTATCACATTGATACTATTAGTACTATATTAGTGTGATAATAATAGCAGCAGCAATATTGACATATATTAGTAATGAAACTAATGATGATAGTAATAATCATAGTAATAATGCTAAGAATGACTCTAATCGTAGTAGAATAATAAAAAAGATAGTAGTAGGGAGTAGTAGAATAGCAACAGTTGAAGTGATAAAAAATAGTAGTTAGTAATCATAATAGAATAGAAGTAGCAATAAATAATAATAGTAATGATAAAACATACTACTACTAATTATAGCAGGTATAGTAGTAATGATAGTAATACAAATAATAGTAGCATAAAGTTTATAGTAATAGTAATAATACTATTATTATTTATTATTATTATTATTATTATTATTATTATTATTATTATTATTATTTGTAGTAATGATAATAGATCATATATCTCTATAGCTATTCCAACAAATGTAGCAACAATACTACTAATAATAACACTGATACCGATGCTAGTAATGATAATCATTATCATATATCACTACTAGTAATGATAGAGGGTAATATCACTGATTGTGTGCAGAATATTATTGTCTGGGACTTCCACTTGGATACTTTGCACAGTAATTGTATCACTATTACTATTGTCACAAAGTAACATGAAGCCCCTGGATTCCATCACTGGTGGGTGAAGCTCCTGGATCCCCAGCACTGGTGGGTGAAGCCCCTAGATCCCCAGCACTGGTGGGTGAAGCCCCTGGATCCCAGCACTGGTGGGTGAAGCCCCTGGATCCCCAGCACTGGTGGGTGAAGCCCCTAGATCCCCAGCACTGGTGGGTGAAGCCCCTGGATCCCAGCACTGGTGGGTGAAGCCCCTGGATCCCCAGCACTGGTGGGTGAAGCCCCTAGATCCCCAGCACTGGTGGGTGAAGCCCCTGGATCCCAGAACTGGTGGGTGAGGCCCCTGGATCCCAGCACTGGTGTGTGAAACCCCTGGATCCCAGCACTGGTGGGTGAAGCCCCTAGATCCCCAGCACTGGTGGGTGAAGCCCCTGGATCCCAGCACTGGTGGGTGAAGCCCCTGGATCCCAGCACTGGTGTGGGAAACCCCTGGATCCCAGCACTGGTGTGTGAAACCCCTGGATCCCAGCACTGGTGTGTGAAACCCCTGGATCCTAGCACTGGTGGGTGAAGCCCCTAGATCCCCAACACTGGTGGGTGAAGCCCCTAGATCCCCATCACTGGTAGGTGAAGCCCCTGGATCCCCAGCGCTGGTGGGTGAAGCCCCTAGATCCCCAACACTGGTGGTGAAGCCCCTGGAAACCAGCACTGGTGGGTGAAGCCACTGGATCCCCAGCACTGGTAGGTGAAGCCCCTGGATCCCCAACACTGGTGGTGAAGCCCCTGGAAACCAGCACTGGTGGGTGAAGCCACTGGATCCGCAGCACTGCTGGGTGAAGCCCCTGGATCCCCAGCACTGGAGGGTGAAGCCCCTAGATCCCCAACACTGGTAGGTGAAGCCCCTGGATCCCCAGTGCTGGTGGGTGAAGTCCCTGGATCCACAGCACTGATGGATGAAGCCTCTGGATCCCAGAACTGGTGGTTAAAGCCCCTGGATCCCGAGCACTGGTGCATGAAGCCCCTGGATCCCAGCACTGGTGGGTGAAGCCCCTGGATCCCCAGCACTGGTGGATGAAGCCCCTGGATCCCAGCACTGGTGAATGAAGCCCCTAGATTCCTACACTGGTGGGTGAAGCCCCTGGATCCCCAGCACTGGTGAGTGAAGCCCCTGGAAACCAGCACTGGTGGGTGAAGCCTCTCGATCCACAGCACTGGTGGGTGAAACCTCTGGATCCCAGCACTGCTGAGTGAAGCCCCCAGATTCCAACACTGGTGGGTGAAGCCCCTGCATCCCAGCACTGGTGGGTGAAGCCTCTGGATCACCATCACTGGTGGGTGAAGCCCCTGGATCCCCAGCACTGGTGGATGAAGCTCCTGGATCCCCAGCACTAGTGAGTGAAGCCCCTGGATTCCAACACTGGTGGGTGAAACCTCTGGATCCCCAGCACTGGTGGGTGAAGCCCCTGGATTCCACAACTGGTGGGGGAAGCCCCTGGATCCCCAGCATTGGTGGGTGAAGCCCCTGGATTCCACAACTGGTGGGGGAAGCCCCTAGATCCCCACAAATGGTAGGTGAAGCCCCTGGATCCCAGCACTGGTGGGTGAAGCCCCTGGATCCCAGCACTGGAGAGTGAAGCCCCTGGATCCTAGCTCTGGTGGGTGAAGCCCCTGGATCCCAGCACTGGGGGTGAAGCCCCTGGATCCCAGCACTGGTGGGTGAAGCCCCTGGATCCCAGCACTTGTGGGTGAAGCCCCTGGATCCCAGCACTTGTGGGTGAAGCCCCTGAATCCCAGCACTGGTGGGTGAAGCCCCTGGATCCCAGCACTGGTGGGTGAAGCCCCTGGATCCCAGCACTGGTGGGTGAAGCCCCTGGATCCCAGCACTTGTGGGTGAAGCCCCTGAATCCCAGCACTGGTGGGTGAAGCCCCTGGATCCCAGCACTGGTGGGTGAAGCCCCTGGATCCCAGCACTTGTGGGTGAAGCCCCTGAATCCCAGCACTGGTGGGTGAAGCCCCTGGATCCCAGCACTGGTGGTGAAGCCCCTGGATCCCAGCACTTGTGGGTGAAGCCCCTGGATCCCAGCACTTGTGGGTGAAGCCCCTGGATCCCAGCACTTGTGGGTGAAGCCCCTGGATCCCAGCACTTGTGGGTGAAGCCCCTGGATCCCAGCACTGGTGGGTGAAGCCCCTGGATCCCAGCACTTGTGGGTGAAGCCCCTGGATCCCAGCACTTGTGGGTGAAGCTGCCAGTTGCACATTTCGCAACAGTCCACTGTGAGATACAATTCCATCTCCTCCTCCTCCTCCCCCTTCTCTTTTTTCACAGAAAAGGCAGCATTAACCACTGTGAGGCTGTGTGACATAGAGTCAGCTTAAAATAACCCCCCCCCCCCCACCCCTCCACCATAAAAGCAGCCCAGAAGATGTATATATAGATATGTCTGGTACCTGTCACCAGCAGCCTGTTGCACAGAAGTGCCCATGAGCTGTCAATCATCAGTTCCTGGGGGGTCTCTGTGGTGCCCCCTCCCTCAGGTTAGATTAATACACAGCTTGGAGGATAGAGAGGGAGAGAGACAGGAACAGATTGCTCTCTGGAAAGCCAGGCATCTGCTTCATAGAGAAGCTTGGTAACTATGGATGGAGGAAAGCAGCATCTTTGACGTCAGGATTAATGATTGGTCTCTCATCTGGGTTCCCTCTCCTTGTGTTATTGTGTGCACAGAGGTCTGCTCTGCTTCCACTCTCTTGCATATATATATTCAGTATATATATTTTTTTTTTTGGAGATGATCCAGCACTAATTCCCATTGCACCCCTTCCCCTCCACCACCCCTTCTGTGTCTGTATCTCAGGGAGGGGAGGAGGATCTTCTGTGACATCCTGCAGAATGATTGGGGCTGATGAATATTTCATGTTTGAAGAATGGAGATTGCTTTGGTGAGTTGGGAGAACGGTGGAGCCCCAGCTGTAGCTGGCAGCACAGCAGCAGAGGATGGAGGAGCCACAACCACCACCACCACCATGCCAGGCAGCACAGCAAACAGGAGGGATCTGCTGCAAATCCCCAGGGCACCATCTTGGCTGAATGATTACAGTCAAGGGAGAGAAGAAGTCGGTGGGGAAAGCTGCCAGCAACGACCACAACAACATCATCATCTTCAGAAGCAGCAGCAGCTATATCAACCACCAGGGACCGGGCAGGCAGGAGGAGGAGGTGGTGGTGGTGGTGGAGGTGGATGTGGAGGAGGAGGTGTGGGCGATCGCTTGCAAAGCA
The DNA here is from genome assembly GCF_048569485.1 of Anomaloglossus baeobatrachus. NCBI lineage: Eukaryota > Metazoa > Chordata > Amphibia > Anura > Aromobatidae > Anomaloglossus > Anomaloglossus baeobatrachus. The sequence goes on along the minus strand of NC_134356.1, from coordinate 37,568,243 downwards.
ACAACATGATCATGAGTTATCCTGGCAGTAACATCAAGGACTGTGACATAGACACGGTGATCAGGTTGGATGAAGAGGAAGAACCCCATGCCCACCACCACCACCACCACCACAACCTGCCAGAGGAGGAGGAGGACCACCACTTTGACTTGGGTATCATGGACCACGAAAATAACCAAAGGGTCATCATCAACATCGCTGGCTTGAGGTTTGAGACCCAACTGTCCACACTTAACCAGTTTCCAGACACTTTGTTGGGTGATCCTGAGAAAAGGATGAGGTTCTTTGACCCTTTGAGGAATGAATACTTCTTTGATCGTAACAGACCCAGCTTTGATGGTATCCTCTACTTCTACCAGTCTGGTGGCAAAATCAGGCGACCAGTCAACGTTTCCATTGATGTTTTTGCAGATGAAATTCGTTTCTACGAGTTGGGTGAGGAAGCCATGGAGAGGTTCAGAGAAGATGAAGGCTTCCTTAAAGACGAGGAGAAACCTCTTCCAAGGAATGAGTTCCAGCGCCAGGTATGGCTTATTTTTGAGTATCCAGAAAGTTCTAGTTCTGCCAGAGGTATTGCCATAGTTAGTGTGCTTGTCATTCTCATTTCTATCATCACCTTTTGCCTGGAGACCCTACCAGAGTTCAGGGATGAGAGTGAGCTGCACCCAACACTGTCCACGGTGCTGAACGACACCCAACAGCCTACTCCCCCCAGTGGACTGACAGATCCCTTCTTCATCATAGAGACAACCTGTGTGATATGGTTCACCTTTGAATTACTGGTCAGGTTCTTTGCTTGCCCCAGCAAATCTGAGTTCTCCAAGAACATCATGAATATCATTGACATTGTGGCCATCATCCCTTATTTTATAACCCTTGGCACAGAGCTGGCTGAGCAACAGACTAACAATGGACAGCAGGCCATGTCTTTGGCCATCTTGAGGGTCATCCGGTTGGTAAGGGTCTTCAGGATATTCAAGTTGTCCAGGCATTCTAAAGGACTGCAGATCTTGGGGCAGACTTTGAAGGCCAGTATGAGAGAACTGGGGTTACTAATATTTTTCCTCTTCATTGGAGTTATACTGTTTTCCAGTGCTGTCTACTTTGCAGAAGCTGATGATCCAGAATCTCATTTCTCTAGTATTCCTGATGCTTTTTGGTGGGCTGTGGTTACAATGACCACGGTGGGCTATGGAGATATGAGGCCGGTGACTGTTGGGGGCAAAATTGTGGGTTCCTTGTGTGCCATTGCTGGAGTACTCACCATTGCTTTACCTGTCCCTGTCATTGTCTCGAATTTCAATTACTTCTACCATAGAGAGACTGACCATGATGAGCAGGTGATTTTAAAGGAGGAACCTAGTAGTGCTCAGGGTAGTTGTGCTGGAGATCTTAAGAGGAGTCCTAGCAAATCTTCACTCAACAAGTCTGTAGTTCACTTGGAAAATGTTGAGGGCATCAACAATGGAACTGGTACCTTAGAGAAGACTAACCTCAAAGCCAAGAGTAATGTGGACCTTAGAAAGTCTTTGTATGCTCTGTGTCTGGATACAAACAGGGAAACAGACCTTTAAGTTCCCCCATTAGACATCATCATCAACCAACGCAGCCCCCCAAAAAAAACCTACAAAAATCACAATGGAACAAGGGATTTTTTTTGTTTTTTTTTCTAAGGATACGTTTTACAATAGAGAATTTTGTCGTCTCTAGGTAGCACCTGGACAGTATTTGCTGTTGGAGATACTTTTTTTTTTTGTTACTAATTTTTTGCAGTATTTCAAGTCACTGATCTATTTTATAACTTATTAATTGTTGAAGTGATCCCCCCCCTCCTTGGAATATAAAAAAATAAATATTTTTTAAAGTCAAATTGCAACATTGTTGCAGGGAACAAAGAACTTTTTTTGGATAGGTAATAATTTAAAAAAATGAAAAATTTATCGTATAAATATTTATTGGACATAATTTAATTTTTAAAATATATATTTAATTTATATTTTGTGAAATTTTCATCACCGAGGTAAAAAAATAATGCTAAAAAATTTTTAAAAAAAAGTACCTACAGCTGTCGTGAACAAAGTTATGGTCCATTTAGTACGTGCAGTGCATTTGGTGCTCTTGAATTTAGCAGGAAATTTTTTTTTATTATTATTTTGGAAAAATATTGTACGGTTATATATAAATATATATATATATTTGTGAGCCTTAATTTATTAATTGATGTAGATTTATTTCTTTACAAAAAAAAAGTTTACTAAAATTGTAACGCTACCTAATCTCTTTTATAAAAAAAAAAATAGGGGATTTTTTTTTCTTCCCCCTCAAAATTTAATGCACCCAATGTTTAAAAAATATTCAAAAAATTCCAAAAAAATCTAAAAAATTTTTAATAATATTTTTTTAAGTTTTCGAGACACAAAGAAAATAAATTAAAAAAATCCAAGTCTATAGCCTACAACCAAATACAGAAGCAATGGTCTACGTCAACCTTCCCATAGTCTGCGCTGGGTAATTTATGGTGAACAGATGCTCAGCTTGGTCCATGGATCAAATCCCTCTTATTATTTTTGTGTCATACACATAAAGTAAAGAGAACATCATTTTGCACTTGACATCTTCCTCAGTTCCATTACTTTCGATGTGGAGAAGTATGGAAGGGATAGTAAAGGAGGGGGTTGGGTGGTTTGAACTCATCTCAACGTAACCCTTTAAGCTTCAAGACCCAAGATCTCCTTCCTCAGTGATTATAAAAACTTTTTCCTTGGGTGGAAACAAAGAAAAATAATCTTCTAGACCAATGGAATGAGTTTATCCACAAAGATCCAAGAGAGCTGCTATAGCCTTCCGACCTGCAAAGATCTGGAAGAGAACCCAACCCAACTTGAATCAAGACTGAGTAGAGGAGCCTGCCAAGAAGACTTGAGATGTGAGATGACAGGTGGGTTCATGGTTTTTACTCTTCTAATCCTTATTTTCTAACTGATTTTTATTCTGTATTTTATATATGAATTGGTTCTGACCTGTGTTACATGGTTGTGTATGGCAGTTGTGATGACCCAGCCTGGTATATGGGTGGTGACCCCATGGTTGAAGATGGACCAGAAATGGTCATTAGGTCACATATATAAAAATGCATTAAGCGGACATTTTTGGCTTATTTCTGTTTGTTTTGTTGGAGCTTCATTTCTTCTTCTTTTTTTTTTTCCCTGTAGCAAATGTAAAAATAGTACAGGAGGGGCAGGAGCACAAAGCGCAAAGCATGTGGTGAGGGCAGATCTACTCCGAGGGCCTACAGCTGCATGGAGTCTAAACCTGACCGGGCTACCAACACTGTGTGTCTGCTCTATTTCCTAAAAAAAAAAAAATCTATCTATCTATCTATCCTTATCTATCTCTCTATCTATCTATCTATCCTTATCTATCTATCTCTCTATCTATCTATCTATCTATCCTTATCTATCTATCTATCTATCCTTATCTATCTCTCTATCTATCTATCTATCCTTATCTATCTATCTATCAATCCTTATCTATCTATCTATCTATCTATCTATCCCTCTATCTATCCTTATCTATCTATCTATCCCTCTATCTATCTATCTATCTTTATCTATCTATCTATCCCTCTATCTATCTATCTATCGACCCTTATCTATCTATCTATCTATCTATCCCTCTATCTATCTATCTATCCCTCTATCTATCTATCTATCTATCTATCTATCGACCCTTATCTATCTATCTATCTATCTATCTATCTATCTATCTATCTATCTATCCCTCTATCTATCCCTCTATCTATCTATCTATCTCATTATCTATCTATCTATCTATCTATTTATTTATCTATCCCTCTATCTATCTATCCATCTATCTATCTATCCCTCTATCTATCTATCTATCGACCCTTATCTATCTATCTATCTATCTATCCCTCTATCTATCTATCGACCCTTATCTATCTATCTATCTATCCATCTATCTCTCTATCTATCCCTCTATCTATCTATCTATCCCTCTATCTGTCTATCCCTCTATCTATCTATCTATTTATTTATCTATCCCTCTATCTACCTATCCATCTATCTATCTATCTATCTATCTATCTATCTATCTATCCCTCTATCTATCTATCTATCTATCTCTCTATCTATCCCTCTATCTATCTATCCCTCTATCTATCTATCCCTCTATCTATCTATCTCTCTATCTATCTATCTATCTATCCCTCTATCTATCTATCTATCCCTCTATCTATCTATCTATCTATCTATCTATCTATCTATCTATCCCTCTATCTATCTATCTATCTATCTATCTATCCATCTATCTATCTATCTATCTATCTATCCATCTACCTACCGTGTTTTCCCAAAAATAAGACACTGTTTTATATTAATTTTTTGCTCTAGGACTTATTTTCAGGGGACGTCTTATATTTTCCCATCCACATTTATTGTTGAACAAAAAAAAAAATCAACATTTCTTCAAATCTAATAATCATCACATTCTGGAACATCCACATTTTGTGTTATCCTATTACTGGGTCAGATGCACATTTTCGTATCTGATCTGCTATTCCCGTGGTGCAGAACCCGTCCTATAGTGGTGGGCACAGACCATATTTACAAAGGTTTAAATTACCTGCTTACATGTATTATTCTCTGTGTATTATTACCCCCAAAAGAAAGCAGACACCCCCTAAAAGAATCGCACTTACCAGACCCCAAACAATTAGAGTTGGAAGTGAATGGGCTCTCACATACAAATCTGCATCGCTGTCAGGTCCCCCTGCATTCTGCAGCGGTGGCTCCCCCTGGTGATTGGAAGCAGTATCAGTCACACGGAGTCATACTGGTACCCGATCTGTTTGTGAGAGCTGCAGTGCAAGGGAGGGACCTGACAGTGATGCCGAATCTCTGTGTGAGAGCCCATCCACCATTAGCACTTGCAAACTGTAATTGTTTGTGGTGTGGTGAGTGCATGTCTTTTTTTTTTTTTTTGGGAGGAGCTGTCTGCTTTCTTTTGGAGGTTTCTGCTTTCTTTGATGAAGAGTCTTGCTGTATTCTATAACTTTTTTATTAGCTGCTTGGACACTTACTTATGGAATTTCAACTTGGGCTTATTTTTGGAGTAGGACATAAAACTTAAGAATACTCAAAAAAAGCCCCAAAAATCCTACTAGGACTTATTTTCTATCTCATTTATCTGTCTATCACAACGTGAATGATACAGAGGCTTTTAGAGCTCCCCCTTTTCCAAAATTTTATATCATTACTGGTCAGTAACGGCTGTGTCCAATTCAGTTCTTATTGTTCTGTATCATTTTTAGTTTTTCTCAATTTTCCCATAAACTCTCTATTTTGTGGTGACAATAATAATGTGGAAGCACATCGTGTTCCTGACACATTTTCTAAGCAACGAAGAAGTTTCCATCAGTTTTGTTACCATGGACACATAAACCTGGAATATACAGAATGTCGATGATTTATGCACCCTTTTGAGCTAGTACAGCCATGAGTCTTCTTGGGAATGATGCAACAAGTTTTTCACCCCTGGATTTGGGGATGCTTGGCCAGTCTTCCTTGCAGATCCTCTCCAGTTCCCTCAGGTTGGATGGTGAATGTTGGTGGACGCCATTTTCAGGACTCTCCAGAGATGCTCAATTGGGTTTAGGTCAGGGCTCTGACTGGGCAGTTCAAGAATGGTCACAGAGTTGTTCTGAAGCCACTCCTTTGTTATTTTAGCTGTGTGCTTAGGGTCATTGTCTTGTTGGAAGGTGAACCTTCGGCCAAGTCTGAGGTCCAGAGCACTCTGGAAGAGGTTTTCTTCCAGGATATCTCTGTACTTGGCCACATTCATCTTTCCTTCAATTGTAACCAGTCGTCCTGTCCCTGCAGCTGAAAAACACCCCCATAGCATGATGCTGCCACCACCATGTTTCACTGTTGGGATTGTATTGGGCAGGTGATGAGCAGTGCCTGGTTTTCTCCACACATACCGCTTAGAATTATCACCAAAAAGTTCTATCTTCGTCTCATCAGACCAGAGAATCTTATTTCCCATAGTCTGGGAGTCCTTCATGTGTTATTTTGCAAACTCTATGCGGCTTTCATATGTCTTGCAGTGAGGAAAGGCTTCCATCGGGCCACTCTGCCATAAAGGCCCGACTGGTGGAGGACTGCAGAGATAGTTGACTTTGTGGAACTTTCTCCCATCTCCCTACTGCATCTCTGGAGCTCAGCGACAGTGATCTTGGGGGTCCTCTTACCTCTCACCAAGGATATTCTCCCACGATTGTTCAGTTTGGCTGGACGGCCAGGTCTAGGAAGAGATCTGGGGTCCCGAATTTCTTCCATTTAGGAATTATGGAGGCCACTGTGCTCTTAGGAACTTTGAGTACTGCAGAGATTCTTTTGTAACCTTGGCCAGATCTGTGCCTGGTCACAATTCTGTCTCTGAGCTCCTTGGCCAGTTCCTTTGATCTCATGATCCTCATTTGGTGTGACATGCAGTGTGAGCTGTGAGGTCTTATATAGACAGGTGTGCGCCTTTCCAAATCGAGTCCTATCAGGATAATTAAACACAGCTGGACTCCAATGAAGGAGTAGAACCATCTCAAGGAGGATCACAAGGAAATGGACAGCATGTGATCTAAATATGAGTGTCTGAGCAAAGGGTGTAAATACTTATGACCACGCGATATTTCAGTTTTTCTTATTTAAAAAATTTGCAAAAATGTCTACATTTCTGTTTTATTGCTGTCAAGATGGGGGATGGGGGCAGAGTGTACATTAATGAGGAAAAAAAATCTATCTATCCATCCATATATCTATGCCTCTATCTATCTATCTATCTATCTATCTATCTATCTATCTATCTGTCTGTCTATCTATCTATCTATCTATCCCTCTATCTATCTATCTATCTATCTATCTATCTATCTATCTATCTATCTATCTATTTATCTATCCCTCTATCTGTCTATCTATCTATCTATCTATCCCTCTATCTAGCTATCTATCTATCTATCTACCTATCTATCTATCTATCTATCTATCCATCTATCCCTCTATCTATCTATCCCTCTATCTATCCCTCTATCTATCCCTCTATCTGTCTATCTATCTATCTATCTATCTATCTATCTATCTATCTATCTATCTATCCCTCTATCTATCTATCTATCCCTCTATCTATCTACCTATCTATCTATCTACCTATCTATCTATCTATCCATCTATCCCTCTATCTATCTATCCCTCTATCTATCCCTCTATCTATCTATCTATCTATCTATCTACCTATCTATCTATCTATCCATCTATCCCTCTATCTATCTATCCCTCTATCTATCCCTCTATCTATCTATCTATCTATCTATCTATCTACCTATCTATCTATCTATCTATCTATCCCTCTATCTATCTATCCCTCTATCTATCTATCTATCTATCTATCTATCTATTTATCTATGTATCTATCTATCCCTCTATCTATCCCTCTATCTATCTATCTACCTATCTATCTATCTATCCCTCTATCTATCCCTCTATCTATCTATCCCTCTATCTATCTATCTATCTATCTATCTACCCCTCTATCTGTCTATCTATCTATCTATCTATCTATCTATCTATCCCTCTATCTATCCCTCTATCTATCTATCTATCTATCTATCCCTCTATCTATCTATCTATCTATCTATCTCTCTATCTATCCCTCTATCTATCTATCTATCTATCTATCTATCTATCCCTCTATCTATCTATCTATCTATCCCTCTATCTATCCCTCTATCTATCTATCTATCTATCTATCCCTCTATCTATCCCTCTATCTATCTATCTATCTACATCCCTCTATCTATCTATCTATCCCTCTATCTATCTATCTATCTATCTATCTATCTATCTATCTATCTATCTATCCCTCTATCTATCTATCTATCCCTCTATCTATCTATCTATCTATCTATCTATCTATCTATCTATCTATCTATCCCTCTATCTATCTATCTATCTATCTATCTATCCCTCTATCTATCTATCTATCTATCTATCTATCTATCTATCTATCTATCTATCCCTCTATCTATCTATCTATCTATCCCTCTATCTATCTGTCTATCCCTCTATCTATCTATCTATCTATCTATCTATCTATCTATCTATCTATCTATCCCTCTATCTATCTATCTATCTATCTATCTATCTATCTATCTATCTATCTATCTATCTATCCCTCTATCTATCTATCTATCTATCTATCTATCTATCTATCTATCTATCTATCTATCTATCTATGTATCTATCTATCTATCTATCCCTCTATCTATCTATCTATCTATCTATCTATCTATCTATCTATCTATCTATCTATCTATCTATCTATCTATCTATCCCTCTATCTATCTATCTATCTATCTATCTATCTATCTATCTATCTATCTATCTATCCCTCTATCTATCTATCTATCTATCTATCTATCTATCTATCTATCTATCTATCTATCTATCCCTCTATCTATCTATCTATCTATCTATCTATCTATCTATCCCTCTATCTATCTATCTATCTATCCCTCTATCTATCTATCTGTCTATCCCTCTATCTATCTATCTATCTATCTATCTATCTATCTATCTATCTATCTATCTATCTATCTATCTATCTATCCCTCTATCTATCTATCTATCTATCTATCTATCTATCTATCTATCTATCTATCTATCTATCTATCTATCTATGTATCTATCTATCTATCTATCCCTCTATCTATCCCTCTATCTATCTATCTATCTATCTATCTATCCCTCTATCTATCTATCTATCTATCTATCTATCTATCTATCTATCTATCTATCTATCTATCTATCTATCTATGTATCATCAGATAGCATTGTGACTTATTTCCTCTAATCTTTCTTGATATTCTTCTTTCTTGCTCCTATAATCCCCCCTCCCCCACTTTTGCCTATATGCTGCTGTCTACTTTAATAAACCCAGTGATGACTGGAGGGAATTATAACCAGTGACAACAGTGCGTTGGGTTATATAGACGGACGGCTGCGGAAACAAATCATTGTGACATTGCATTGCAGTGGTCTAATCTGTTCCCGGGATGTAATCCGGCACCATATGCGATGTGTGCAATGTATTTATCAGGCCATGTCTATTAGTGCCATGGGACTGCGGCCATAATGTATGGCGAGGACTCAAATGGTGTTTTCTATGTAACGACGCTGATAAATAGACCATTAATTGACCATTTGTGGGCAGCCCTAACAATGGCTGACTACTGGTGCTTGGCTATGGGGAGCTAAGTAATTGAATCCCCCCTAAAATAAAACATGGCTTACAACGGTCCATGGATTGTGCCCGGTATTGCAACTCAGCTCCATTGAACTGTATAAGGTTGACCTGCAATACCACAAATGACCTGTGCATAGATGGGGGCACTGTTCTTTTTTCTGATCATACTTCCTGGTGACATGTCCCCTTTAATGTGGCAATGTATCACACAGAGCACACTTCCTAATATTTTCCCGCATTCGCTTGCTTTAATATCTTGCTTTTGTAGCGTAGTCATGAAGGCAGGTGGCTAATTATTGAGTCGCACAGTATGGAAAGACAGGTGCATCGGGCACAACACCGCCGTGTGACATCGCATCAGGGCATTGCAACGACGGAAAAACACTTCTTTCTATGTACTGCATGTCTGTGTATAGATATATACAGTGCCTTGCAAAAGTATTCATACACTGTGAACATTTCTACATTATTTCACGTTACACCCACAACTTGTTGGGATTGTATGTGATGTATCAACATAAAATAGCAAGTATTTGTGACGTGTAAAGGAAATGATTTATAGTTTTCTTTAAATTTCAAAATATAAATTGATTATTGTGATGTGCATTTGTATTTAGCCCCCTGAGTCAATACTTGTTTACCTTACAAGACTTTCTGGCTTCTGATCTCTGGCTTATATCCTGACCTCGGCTCTGTTTCTCCTCAGTGTTCCTTACGTGATTTCCTGGCTTCTGATCTCCAGCTTGTACCCTGACCTTGGCTCCTCTTTTCCCCAGTTTACCTTACATGACTTCCTGGCTTATGACCTCCGACTTGTATCCTGACCTCGACTCTGCTTCTCCCCAGTGTTCCTTACATGACTTCCTGGATTCTGACCTCTGGCTTGTACCCTCACCTCGGCTCCTCTTTTCCCCAATTTATCTTACATGTTTTCATGGCTTCTGACCTCCGGCTTGTATCCTGACCTCGGCTCTGCTTCTCCCCAGTGTTCCTTACGTGACTTCCTGTATTCTGACCTCTGGCTTGTGCTCTGATCTCGGCTTTGCTTCATCCCTGTATTCCACACGTGACCTCCTGGCTCCTGATCTCAAGTTTGTTTGGCTTCCCCATCACTAGTTGCTTCTGGTAACACCTAGTGGTAGTTCGTCACAGTTATACTCAGTGGCTATAGGTATGTGTAGTAAACCCCTCCTTTATAGGATCACCTTTAGCTGCAGTTACTGCGGTGAGTCATTTGGGGGATGTCTCCACCAGCTTTAGACATCTGAAATTTTTGCCCATTCTTCTTTGCACTTTCCAAAACAGTTCAAGCTCAGTGAGATTGGCTTTGAGAACCAATGTGATGTGTTCACGTAAAAGCCTCCATTGGCCATATGATCTCTACTATGCGCCAAAATAAATGTGTAATTAGATGTGTTACCCTAATTTTGCAACCATCTTGATAGATCCAACAACGTTTTTCATAGCTGTGATGCCAAGCACCAGCATCTTCCGGCACATTATGGGGCAACAATGGGGTTCAGTCTGCCAGAAAAATTGCATGGCTTTATAGATTTTACATACTGCCATCTCCTAAAATATAATGTTATTATCATGGTTCTGATCTGTGGTGCTCTGCTCTCCAGCAGAGCCGGTGTTCTGTTTTGTATTTTGCACCAGTGGATGGATGGTTTCCCGTCCTCAGTTCCTGCGCTGGTGTTGGGAGGGACCTGTCTCTAAGTGCCTCGTTCCGGGTGATTGCTCTGCTTCATTAGGAAGCAACCTCACCCGGAATGCCGCCAGTTGTAGTTGAAGCCTGCAGTAAGTGCTCTGGCTTCTGTTTGTACTTTGATCTTGTCCTCCTACCCTGGACTTGTTGTTACCCCTCTCCTCCCATGTCCCTGACTCTGACTTGTTCCCCGGCTCCTGACCTCCAGCTTGTACCCTGACCTTGGCTCTGCTTTTCCCCAGTTTACCTTATGTGACTTCCTGGCTTCTGACCTCCGGCTTGTACCCTGACCTCAGCTCTGCTTCTCCCCAGTGTTCCTCATGTGACTTTGTGGCTTCTGACCTCTGGCTTGTGCTCTGATCTTGGCTTTGCTTCATCATACAGGGGTATTCCACACGTGACTTCCTGGCTCCTGATCTACAGTTTGTTTGACTTCCCCGTCACTAGTTGCTTCTGGTGACACCTAGTGATAGTTCTTCACAGTTATACTCAGTGTCTATAGGTATGTGTGAGTTTTTAGTGAACCTCTGCTTTGTAGGATCACCTTTTGCTGCAGTTACTGTGTTGAGTCTTTGGGGGTTGTTTCCACCAGCTTTAAACATCTAAAGGCTGAAATTTTCACCCAATTCTTCTGTGCTCTTTTCAAAACAGCTCTAGCTCAGTGAGATTGGATTAGGGAACCAATGTGATGTGTCCACATGAAGGCCTCCATTGTCCACCAAAGAAATGTGTAATATGGCCTGTGGGATTTTATGCCGGTGTCACACAGGACGATCTATCGTGCGATCGCACGAGCGATCGTACCCGCCCCCGTCGTTTGTGCGTCACGGGCAATTAGTTGCCCGTGGCGCACAAAGTCGTTAACCCCCTGTCACACGCACTTACTTGCTGAGTGACCTCTCTGTGGGCGGCGAACATTCAAGGGGGAGGGACGTTCGGCGTCACAGCGACGTCACACAGCGGCCGGCCAATAGAAGCGGAGGGGCGGAGATGAGCGGGACGTAACATCCCGCCCACCTCCTTCCTTCCGCATTGCCGGCGGGACACAGGTAAGCTGTGTTCATCGTTCCCGGGGTGTCACACGTAGCGATGTGTGCTGCCCCGGGAACGATGAACAACCGGAGCAAAGAAGGACGATCGATTTTTTTTGAAAATAAGCGACGTGTCAACGAGCAACGATAAGGTGAGTATTTTTGCTCGTTAACAGTCGTTCAGTGCTGTCACACGCTATGTCTAACGATGCCGGATGTACGTCACTAACGATGTGACCCCGACGACATATCGCCCGATATATCATACCGTGTGACGCCGGAATTACCCTAATTTTGCAACCAACTTGACGTATCCAACACCAATTTTCATAGCCGTGATGCCAAGCACTAGCATCTGCAGACACATTATGGGGCAGAAATGGGGTTTAGTCTGGCAGAAAAGGGGCGTGGCTTTATAAATTTCACATACTGCCATCTCCTAAAATATAATTTTATAGTCAGTGGCTATAGGTATGTGTCAGTTTTCAGGGAACCTCTCCTTTGTAGGATCACCTTCAGCTGCAGGTACTGCGGTGAGTCATCTGAAGGATGTCTCTACCAGGTTTGCACATCTAGAGGATGACATTTTTGCCCAATTCTTCTTTGCTCTTCTTAGAAGAGCTCTAGCTCAGTGAGATTGGATTAGGGGACAAATATGATTTGCTCATGTGAAGGCCTCCATTGTTCATGTGGTCTATGCACCAAAAGAAATGGGTAATATGACTTGTAGGATTTTACCCTAATTTTGCAACCATCTCACATCGATTTTCATCTCCTAAACTATAATTTTATAGTTTTATAGTCAGTGGCTATAGGTATTTGCCATTTTAATGAACTTCTCCTTTGTAGGATCACCTTTAGCTGCAGTTACTGCGGTAAGTCATTTGGGGGATGTCTCTACCAGGTTTGCATATCTAGAAGATGAAATTTTTGCCCAATTCTTCATTGCTGTTTTCAAAACAGCTCTAGCTCAGTGAGATTGGATTAGGGGACCAATATGATGTGTCAGTTTTTAGTGAATACCTCCCCCCCCCCCCCCAAAAAAAAAGTTAATAAAAATGAAGGCTCTTAGAAACTATTGCCCAAATTTCAGAATACCCAACCCTTTGATATTCATATGATCATTTTCCTATTGTCTTCCTCAGCCCCTTAATGATACCGCCAACACTTCAGGGGTTTTTTTTCTCCCCTTCTTCCAGGAGCCATAAGTCTTTTTACCTTTTTGTCGACATAGCCGTATGTTTTTTGTTTGCGGGACTGGTTATAATTTTTTATGGCACCAGTAAATAAATGGTGTCATCCAAAATTACAACCAGTCCCGCAAAAAAAAAAAAACACACGGCTATGTCGACAGAAAACAATTAACATAGAATTTCCGGTAAAATGGGAAAAAAATTGAAATAGAGTTAAATGCTGAAAAACAATTTTTATTGTATTTCTTTGGGAAATGGGGTAGTAATCGAAAATTTGCAATTCCCAATGATTTGATTTTTTTCTTTACAGTATGGGTTGATCATCAATTTCGTGATAGATTTTATTTTTCCTTTATACGAATTACAGTGGAACCTTGGATTACGAGCATAATTGGTTGCGGGAGGGAGCTCTTAAACCAAATTACTCTTATATCAAAGCAAATTTTCCCATAGGAAATAATTGAAACGCAGACAATTCGTTCCACAACCCAAAAATATTTACTGTATTTATACAAACTTATTACTTTAATACAAAATAATGTACTTTATTCATATAAAATTATTACAGTCACTAATACAAAGTACTGTGCAGTAAAAAACATGTAAAACAAATTAAACTGCACATTAACTTCTAATAGAATTGTTGGTGAGCGACAGGCACAGTATAAGCAATGTGCTGCACTGGTTATCAATAAGAAAGTACAATACTGTATCCACAAATGCAAATTGATAGAAATGCTATATAGTATATGTGAAGCCCCACAGGTGTTGTGTCGGTCCATTACCTTCAGGGACTCCACGTGGAGGAACAGTCTGGTCACAGGTAGGGAACCTTCTCTTTAGGATTTTCGTGACGCCACTCTTGGTACTGCGGTCAGGGTGACCGCCACTGCAGATTAAGGGATGCCAGGGGGTGATGGCGGGTGCAGTCAGTTGTAGTGGCCTCCTGAGAGTGAGGCAAGCCCCAGAGCCCTGTGTAAGTGTGTGGAACCACAAGGCGCAGAATGACTCAAACACAAACAGAATGTCTTTCAGGGGTTTTACTCACATTAGGTGGCAGGGTGAGTAACCCGGGCGTAGCTGGGATAAACCAGGCTGGAACCAGGTATCTTTCCGGCTGGCTGATGAGGGTGACTACCAACTCGCCTTCCTTAGCCCTTTGTGCTTTTTGTGGTGACCCCGACTTGAAGTCCCTACGCGGGTCACCCAGGGAAGTTGCTGCTGCCTGTTCTCCCCTCGTTTCGGCCCGTTTGCTTGTAGCCTGGACCAGGTCACTCTGGCTGCTTGCCTCCTGTGAACTATGGGCCCTCTCTTTGCTACGTGGCTGCAGACTCTGTGGTGTTGTCTTGGGGGTCTGAAATGCCCCCTCAGGCAGGTTTGGCAGAAGAAAGGTGAATCTATCTCTGCACTGGGACCTGTTACCCTTGCGGGCCTGGTACCTCCCTGGCAGTCCCCTTACTCTGCCACACCTTTGCTCTGTCTAGCCTTGGGTGGATTTCGGGTGGCACTACCAGGTGACCGATCTCCCCCGTCGGTAGTCACTGCGCGGACGCTGTTAGACTGCAACAGCTCCAGGGTCCTCTTACTGCGACTGCTCCCCCTGAGCTGCACTCACTAACTGGCTCACTACTTCCTCCTCTCCTGTTCTTGCCTATGCCACCTAGCAACCAGGCTCTCTACCACACCCCTTGAGTGGAAATGGAGGCCACCTCCCGGATTTCCCAGGGGTCCTCCCAAAGGTAGATGTGTGACACCTGACTACTATGCGCCTGTGTAGTCACACCTCGGTCAGCCTTCTGGATTACCTGTATTGTACTGCCCCCAGCATTGGTGCAGTACTCAGTGGTGCCTGACCAGGTCAGGGGCGCCATATATATACTGTACTGTACAATGGCATACTGTATACAGTACATATGGACAGAAAGTTACCTCCAAATTGGGTCAGAGCGCGGTGAAAGAACAGAACCAGAAGTGTACACGTTGGGAATTTGCTCTTCTTGCAAAGCATTGCTCTTAAACCAAGTTACACATTTTTAAAAAGCTTTGCTTGTCTTACAAAACGCTCTCAAACCAAGAAATTTTTAAACCAAGGATCCACTGTATGTTGATTTTTATTTTATTTCTTTTTAAGTTTTCATTAGGAAAAACTGTATGATTCAAATTTTTTATATTTTATATTTTTTTTTTAATACAAGAATCATTGTTTGCTACTTACCCTTTTGTAGAATGAGCCATCAAGTTTTTGGATGTCAATTGGTGAAACAACATGTAGCTCCATTTTATTCCTAAAGGGTATTAGATACATATGAGCTTTTTACTGAGTTTTAGGAGCAGAAACTGTGCACAAACTCTAAGTTTTTGAAGATTTTTGAGACTTAGAGGAAGATTTGGAGACTTTCTGCTCAGCTTTCTTAAAACTGCTTTACACGCTACGACATCGCTCAATCGATCTCGTTGGGGTCACGGAATTTGTGACGCACATCCGGACGCTTTAGCGATGTCGTTGCGTGTGACACCGATGAGCGATTTTGCATCGTCGCAAAAACGTGCAAAATCGCTAATCGGTGACATGCCCCCCCCTTCCCAATTATCGTTGCTGCTGCGTGTACGATGTTATTCGTCATTCCTGCGGCAGCACACATCACTATGTGTGACACTGCAGGAACGAGGAACCTCTCCTTACCTGCGGCCGCAGGCAATGAGGAAGGAAGGAGGTGGGCGGGATGTTACGTCCCGCTCATCTCCGCCCCTCCGCTTCTATTGGGCGCCCGCTTAGTGACGTTGCTGTGACGCCAAACGAACCGCCCCCTTAGAAAGGAGGCGGTTCGCTGGTCACAGCGACGTCGCTAGTCAGGTAAGTAGTGTGACGGGTCCGAGCGATGTTGTGCACCACGGGCAGCGATTTGCCCGTGTCGCACAACCGATGGGGGCGGGTACGCACGCTAGCGATATCAGTAGCGATATCGCAGCATGTAAAGCGGCCTTTAGACTTTAAAGGGAACCTAACACCAGATTTGGGGCCTATAAGCTGCGGCCACCACCAGTGGGCTCTTATATACAGCATTCTAACATGTTGTATAGAAGAGCCAAGGCCGCTGTGTAGAACATAAAAATCCCTTTATATTACTCACCTAAGGGGCGGTGCAGACTGGTTGGATGGGTGTCTCCGTTCTCCGGTACCGGCGCCTCCTCTTTCAGCCATCTTTGTCCTCCTTCTTCTGAAGCCTGGGTACATGACGCGTCCTACGTCATCCACACTCGCCGGCATTGAGGTCCTGCGCAGGTGCACTTTGTATATATATATATATATATATATATATATATATATATATATATAATGTATATATTGTGCTATGGGGAAAAACTGTTAATTGAAAAGAACAAAAAAAATAAAAATATATATATATATATATATATATACAGTGTGAATATATATATATATATATATATATATATATATATTTTTATATATTTAACACAAAAGCCTGATTTAAACCATAGATTATTTCCTGATGACAGCGTTCGTTTAAAGAAATCGTCGCTATTTTTGCAACAGGCATTTTAACAGGTTCAGTTTTTCAAGTACCCTATCAGGCAAGGGCTGCATTTCCCGTATGTGCAGATGTTAATTAGTGCAATTAATTGAGACGGTAATTAACCCACTTGTGTTCAGAAGGAGAAGTCGTTAAGGGTGTGCACACTCCCTGCCTTTTAATAATCTGTGGTTTGTAGAAGCCAAAGTGTATCCGTTCATATGGTGTATACAGCATCACTGCTGGTTACAATGGAAATCAACAGTTCTGAGAGAGAATGTTTAGGGAAGTGGCTGCATCCGATAATGTATAAGAAATAGGGCATTTTCTGGAGGTACATCATTACTAGAATTAGTGCTAATTAGTGATGAGTGGGCACTACCATGCTCAGGTACTCGGTACTCGTAACTAGTGATGAGCGGGCACTACCATGCTCGGGTGCTCGGTACTCGTAACTAGTGATGAGTGAGCACTACCATGCTCGGGTGCTCGGTACTCGTAACTAATGACGAGTGGGCACTGCCATGCTCGGGTGCTCAGTACTCGTAACTAGTGATGAGTGGACACTACCATGCTCAGTACTCATAATTAGTGATGAGCGGGCACTACCATGCTTGTTGGCTCAGTAGTTGTAACTAGTGATGAGCAGGCACTACCATGCTCGGGTGCTTGGTACTCATAATTAGTGATGAGCCAGCACTACCATGCTCGGGTACTTGGTACTCATGATTAGTGATGAGTGGGCACTACCATCCTCGGGTGCTCAGTACTCGTAACTAGTGATGAGCGGGCACTACCATGCTCAGGTGCTCGGTACTCGTAACTAGTGATCAGCGAGCAGTACCATGCTCGGGTGCTCAGTACTCGTAACTAGTGATGAGCGAGCACTACCATGCTCGGTACTCGTAACTAGTGATGAGTGAGCACTACCATGCTCGGGTGCTCGGTACTCGTAACTAGTGAAGAGCGAGCACTACCATGCTTGGGTGCTTGGTACTCATAATTAGTGATGAGCGAGCACTACCATGCTCATGTGCTCGGTACTCGTAACTAGTGAAGAGCGAGCACTACCATGCTCGGGTGCTCAGTACTCGTAACTAGTGACGAGTAAGCACTACCATGCTCAGGTGCTCGGTACTCGTAACTAGTGACGAGTAAGCACTACCATGCTCGGGTGCTCAGTACTCGTAACTAGTGACGAGTAAGCACTACCATGCTCATGTGCTCGGTACTCGTAACTAGTGAAGAGCGGGCACTACCATGCTCGGGTGCTCGGTACTCGTGACTAGTGACGAGTAAGCACTACCATGCTCAGGTGCTCGGTACTCGTAACTAGTGACGAGTAAGCACTACCATGCTCAGGTGCTCGGTACTCGTAACTAGTGACGAGTAAGCACTACCATGCTCGGGTGCTCGGTACTCGTAACTAGTGAAGAGCGGGCACTACCATGCTCGGGTGCTCGGTACTCGTGACTAGTGACGAGTAAGCACTACCATGCTTGGGTGCTCGGTACTCGTAACTAGCAGTTGGATGCTCAGATGGGCACAAATTGACT
Organism: Anomaloglossus baeobatrachus; assembly: GCF_048569485.1. NCBI lineage: Eukaryota > Metazoa > Chordata > Amphibia > Anura > Aromobatidae > Anomaloglossus > Anomaloglossus baeobatrachus. The sequence continues at coordinate 37,549,907 of NC_134356.1, read as the reverse complement.
ACCTGAGTATATTGAAAATTAATTGGAAACGCAAGCATTTTTTCCAGAAGATCTTCCGGAAAAATGCTTGAGTTTCCCTATGACTTCCATTATGCTCGGTACTGGAGTTGAGCCCATCGGAGAGTCCAAGCTGCTTGTTTCGAATACCGAGCATTTGAGCATGGTAGTGCTCGCTCATCACTAGTGCCAATAAATTCACAGGACCTGGTACATCATCCCTGTCAGCAATCTTTGGCTGCCGGATGAGATACATGAGACCTGCCACCTTTCTCCCATCATTCGCGGCTCTTCTTTTGATTAGCTAACCTGGCACAACATTCTAGGCCGGCGAATTGAAAGAGGAAGCAGGGATGCCGGGAGGTAGGAGGCGGTTCTCAGGGCACTTGACTAACAGCCCCAGATTCCAGACATGGCCAATAGACCGGGTCCTGTGAAAACTTGCACCATCGTAACTTGGATACCAGTGTGGAAGCTTGAAATAAGTGAAGATATTCATAAGTAGTTGCATTTGTATTGAATCTCCCTAAAAAATTGTGATTGACCATAATGCAAATTTTTCTAGATTCAATGATGACTTTGGGACGGCGGGGAACTAAGGTTCCTAAGCTTTCCCTCAAATTAGGGGACCCTATACTATCCCTAATTTCAGGGATACTCCTAATAGCTGAGATGCCTGAGTCTCCTTCCTCTCCAATCCTGATCTGATTCCCCCTCCACCTACTTCCAGAGAGGGATAGGACAGAAGTGTATAGAAACCAACAGATAAAGACAGACAAGGGAAACCTAAATTTTGTCACACAACACGCACACACAAAGGTAAAGATGAAAAGAGATTCAGGAGCAAAAACAAGAGCAGGAAGGAAGAATAAAATAACAGGAGTAAACGCCACAACCGTTCCAAGCAATAAGCACAACTGATCACAACTTTCACCTGAGATTCTGGGACACTACACCTTACAGACTCACATAGAATAAACTATAGCTGGCATGGGTAGAAGGATTCCACCAGCATAAATAGGAGGGGAGCAGATGTGATAGGTCTCCTCACAACATGTGATTAAAGAAGCAAGCAGACTAGCAGAAATTAACTCTTGCTAGCCTGCCTATAAATCAGCACACAGCAGGTCAACGCTCAAGTCTGTCTGTGTTGATCGGAGACACCAGAGAAACCATCGGGCGGAGTGTCCGAATCTGCAATCTGAACAGAGCCAAATGGCAGTTGGCGAAGTTAGTACAAAACTGTTGTCTATTTCAACGCCATTTTCTGGGGTTTTTAATAGGCTCAGGAAGGGGATTAAAAATATTTATGGAATATATTCACTTTTCCTAGACCCTGTCCTTCCAACACCGCTCCCTGTCCGGTCCTTCTTCACCTCGGTTTGGACCATCCGGTGCTGACTAGACTAGGCTTCACCTGGAGCGTCGCACATGGCATGACATGCATGGGGCGTAGTTCGCGCCGGAAAATCCGGAAGTGAGCGGAGGGGGGACTTGGTGGGGAGCTGTGGCGACACGACAATGAGGAGGGTGAAGAACCGATGAGTATTTATCCTTTATTATTTTGTAACCCTTTTCTCGGTCTAAATTTAAGGTATAGCGAGTCCTCCGAGTCTTTTCAGGACAGAATTTAATTTTTTGGTGACCGAATCAGTCATAGAAATAATATAAGAAGTTTAAACAAAAGAAGCCATTGACCACAGACGAGTTGTCACCTTCTGAGGTGGAGCTGGTTGCTAGGTAACCATGTGAACTCATTAAGGCCTACACAGCTCGGAGCCTGTATAAGTTATTCATTAGGGAGTCTGAAGGATTCCCCGGTGAATAATTAAAATGGGAGATTCTCTCTCTCTTTTTTTTTATTTTTGATTTCCCTTTAAGAAGAAGCTAAACTCAAAAATGCACATTAGAGGAGATTAGTATTCTTACAGGATTATGACATTAGCAAACATTTTAAGTCTTATATAACTTAGTAAAAGAGCATTTATACCTAAAAATACATACAGTGACCCAGAAAGTCAACCTCGTTCCATTTTATACTGAGCCGTGTCTAAATTGTGTGGTAACATATGCTGAGGGGGGACAGCGACACGGCGCGGGGAACGGTGGGCGACAACCAACATGGCTCATCAGTAATGATCGAAAACATCCAATAGTAAATATACCCCATATACTACATCTAATAGTAAATATACTCTATATACCGTATAACATCTTAATAATAGTAAATATACCCTATATATAACATCCAATAGTAAATATACCCTCTATATTACATCCAATAGTAAATATACCTTATATATAACATCCAATAGTAAATATACCCTATATATAACATCCAATAGTAAATATACCCTATATACTACATCTAATAGTAAATATACCCTGTATATAACATCCAATAGTAAATCTACCCTATATATAACATCCAATAGTAAATATACCCTCTATATAACATCCTATAGTAAATCTACCCTATATATAAAATCAAATAGTAAATCTACCCTATATATAACATCCAATAGTAAATCTACCCTCTATATTACATCCAATAGTAAATGTACCCAATATATAGCATCCAATAGTAAATATACCCTATATATAACATCCAATAGTAAATCTACCCTATATAACATCCAATAGTAAATATACCCTATATATAACATCCAATAGTAAATATACCCTCTATATAACATCCAATAGTAAATATACTCTCTATATAACATCCAATAGTAAATATTCCCTCTATATAACATCCAATACTAAATCTACCCTATATACTACATCCAATAGTAAATATACCCTCTATATAACATCCAATAGTAAATATACCCTATATATAACATCCAATAATAAATATACTCTATACTGTATATAACATCTAATAGTAAATATACCCTATAGATTACATCCAATAGTAAATATACCCTATATATAACATCCAATAGTAAATATACCCTCTATATTACATCCAACAGTAAATATACCCTCTATATAACATCCAATAGTAAATCTACTCTATATACTACATCCAATAGTAAATATACCCTTTATATAACATCCAATAGTAAATATACCCTCTATATAACATCCAATAGTAAATATACCCTATAATTTACATCCATTAGTAAATATACCCTATATATAACATCCAATAGTAAATATACGCTCTATATAACATCCAATAGTAAATATACCCTATAATTTACATGCAATAGTAAATATACCCTATATATAACATCTTAATAATAGTAAATATACCCTACATAACACATCCAATAGTAAATATACCCAACCTAAACAGCTATATATAACATCCAACAGCAAATATACCCTATATACAACATCCAGTAGTAGTAAAGATAGGCTAAATATAGCATTAAATAGTAAATATACCCTATACAGTATACTATATCCAATAGTAAATATACCCTCTATATAACATCCTATAGTAAATCTACCCTATATATAAAATCCAATAGTAAATATACCCTCTATATTACATCCAATTATAAATATACCCTCTATATAACATCCAATAGTAAATATACCCTCTATATAACATCCAATAGTAAATATACCCTATATATAACATCCAATGGTAAATATACCCTATATATAACATCTAATAGTAAATATAGCCTATATATCATCCAATAGTAAATATACCCTATATATAACATCCAATAGTAAATATACTCTCTATATAACATCCAATAGTAAATATTCCCTCTATATAACATCCAATAGTAAATCTACCCTATATACTACATCCAATAGTAAATATACCCTCTATATAACATCCAATAGTAAATATACCCTCTATATAACATCCAATAGTAAATCTACCCTATATATAACATCCAATAGTAAATATACCCTATACTGTATATAACATCTAATAGTAAATATACCCTATATATTACATCCAATAGTAAATATACCCTATATATAACATCCAATAGTAAATATACCCTCTATATTACATCCAACAGTAAATATACCCTCTATATAACATCCAATAGTAAATCTACTCTATATACTACATCCAATAGTAAATATACCCTCTATATAACATCCAATAGTAAATATACCCTCTATATAACATCCAATAGTAAATATACCCTATAATTTACATCCATTAGTAAATATACCCTATATATAACATCCAATAGTAAATATACCCTCTATATTACATCCAACAGTAAATATACCCTCTATATAACATCCAATAGTAAATCTACTCTATATACTACATCCAATAGTAAATATACCCTCTGTATAACATCCAATAGTAAATATACCCTCTATATAACATCCAATAGTAAATATACCCTATAATTTACATCCAATAGTAAATATACCCTCTATATAACATCCAATAGTAAATATACCCTATAATTTACATCCAATAGTAAATATACCCTATATATAACATCTTAATAATAGTAAATATACCCTACATAAAACATCCAATAGTAAATATACCCAACCTAAACAGCTATATATAACATCCAACAGCAAAAATACCCTATATACAACATCCAGTAGTAGTAAAGATAGGCTAAATATAGCATTAAATAGTAAATATACCCTATACAGTATACTATATCCAATAGTAAATATACCCTATTTGCTACATCCAATAGTACATATACCATATATATATATATATATATATATATATATATATATATATATACAGTTAGGTCCAGAAATATTTGGACAGTGACACAATTTTGGCGAGTTGGGCTCTGCATGCCACCACATTGGATTTGAAATGAAACCTCTACAACAGAATTCAAGTGCAGATTGTAACGTTTCATTTCAAGGTTTGAACAAAAATATCTGATAGAAATTGTAGGAATTGTACACATTTCTTTACAAACACTCCACATTTTAGGAGGTCAAAAGTAATTGGACAAATAAACCAAACCCAAACAAAATATTTTTATTTTCAATATTTTGTTGCGAATCCTTTGGAGGCAATCACTGCCTTAAGTCTGGAACCCATGGACATCACCAAACGCTGGGTTTCCTCCTTCTTAATGCTTTGCCAGGCCTTTACAGCCGCAGCCTTCAGGTCTTGCTTGTTTGTGGGTCTTTCCGTCTTAAGTCTGGATTTGAGCAAGTGAAATGCATGCTCAATTGGGTTAAGATCTGGTGATTGACTTGGTCATTGCAGAATGTTCCACTTTTTTGCACTCATGAACTCCTGGGTAGCTTTGGCTGTATGCTTGGGGTCATTGTCCATCTGTACTATGAAGCGCCGTCCGATCAACTTTGCGGCATTTGGCTGAATCTGGGCTGAAAGTATATCCCGGTACACTTCAGAATTCATCCGGCTACTCTTGTCTGCTGTTATGTCATCAATAAACACAAGTGACCCAGTGCCATTGAAAGCCATGCATGCCCATGCCATCACGTTGCCTCCACCATGTTTTACAGAGGATGTGGTGTGCCTTGGATCATGTGCCGTTCCCTTTCTTTTCCAAACTTTTTTCTTCCCATCATTCTGGTACAGGTTGATCTTGGTCTCATCTGTCCATAGAATACTTTTCCAGAACTGAGCTGGCTTCATGAGGTGTTTTTCAGCAAATTTAACTCTGGCCTGTCTATTTTTGGAATTGATGAATGGTTTGCATCTAGATGTGAACCCTTTGTATTTACTTTCATGGAGTCTTCTCTTTACTGTTGACTTAGAGACAGATACACCTACTTCACTGAGAGTGTTCTGGACTTCAGTTGATGTTGTGAACGGGTTCTTTTTCACCAAAGAAAGTATGCGGCGATCATCCACCACTGTTGTCATCCGTGGACGCCCAGGCCTTTTTGAGTTCCCAAGCTCACCAGTCAATTCCTTTTTTCTCAGAATGTACCCGACTGTTGATTTTGCTACTCCAAGCATGTCTGCTATCTCTCTGATGGATTTATTCTTTTTTTTCAGCCTCAGGATGTTCTGCTTCACCTCAATTGAGAGTTCCTTAGACCGCATGTTGTCTGGTCACAGCAACAGCTTCCAAATGCAAAACCACACACCTGTAATCAACCCCAGACCTTTTAACTACTTCATTGATTACAGGTTAATGAGGGAGACGCCTTCAGAGTTAATTGCAGCCCTTAGAGTCCCTTGTCCAATTACTTTTGGTCCCTTGAAAAAGAGGAGGCTATGCATTACAGAGCTATGATTCCTAAACCCTTTCTTCGATTTGGATGTGAAAACTCTCATACTGCAGCTGGGAGTGTGCACTTTCAGCCCATATTATATATATAATTGTATTTCTGAACATGTTTTTGTAAACAGCTAAAATAACAAAACTTGTGTCACTGTCCAAATATTTCTGGACCTAACTGTGTATATATATATATATATATATATATATATATATATATATATATATATATATATATATATATAAATATATATAACATCCAATAGTAAATATACCCGATATATAACATCCACCATATCTCCCATCAGCAATTTCAATAGTATTTAGATCCGGACACATTGCTTCCACTTCAGAACTCTCCAGCGCTTTGTTTAGATCCATTTCAGGGGGTTTCTTGAAGTATCTACCCATTACGTAGGACAGAAACCCAGCTTTCTGACACTCGGCACTACATTGTGACCCAAAACCCTTTTGTAATCTTCAGATTTTATGATTCCTTGCACACAGTCAAGGAACCCAGTGCCAGAGGCAGCAAAACAACCCCAAAACAACTTTGATCCTCCACCATATGGTACTGTGTTCTTTTCTTTGTAGGCCTCATTCCGTTTTCAGTAAACAGTAGAATGATGTGCTTTACAAAAAAGCTCTTGGTCTCATCTGTCCACGAGACACTTTTCCAGAAGGGTTTTTGTTACTGGCGTAAATTTTGACGAACTGCAGTCTACCTTTTTTATGTCTCTGTGTCAGCAGTGGGGTCCTCCTGGGTCTCCTCCATAGCGTTTCATTTCATTCAAATGTGGATGAATAGTTGGTGCTGATACTGATGCCCCCTGAGCCTGCAGGACAGCTTGAATTTCTTTGGAACTTGATTGGAGCAGCTTATGCACAGACACTATGTAACTCAGGGAACGTCATAGACTATGTTTTGACGGGAAAATGTAACCCCGTGCTTTACAGTTACTCTTCAAAAAACCTGCCTCCATTAAAGTCAATGGAGCTGCGAGCTCCAGGTTATTAATAGCAGCTCTGATTGGTTGTTATAGGATCGAAAGACATTCATAGTATAAGAAGCATATGTGTGAGGTAATATGATGTCGGTGGGGAGACTGATAGAGACAGACAAGGAAAGAAACAGACAGACAAAGACCGACAGACAGACAGAGACTGACAGACGAGGAAAGAGAGAGAGAGAGACAGACAGTCAAAGAGACAGATACAGAGGCAGACAGACAGACATACACAGACAGGCAGGGAAAGAGACAGTCAGAAAGGGAAAGAGACAGACAGACACAGACAGGGAAAGAGACAGGGAAAGAGACAGGGAATGAGACAGAGAGATTGGAAAAGAGACAGACAGGAAAAGAGACAAAAACAGTGAAAGAGACAAAAACAGGGAAAGAGACAGAGACAAAGAAAAGGACAGGGAAAGAGACAGAGATGAGGAAAGAGACAGGGAAAGAGATGGAGACAGACAGGGAAAGAGACAGACGAGGAAAGAGACAAACGAGGAGAGAGACATACAGGTAAAGAGACAGACGGGGAACGAAACAGTCGGCAAACGAGACAGGCCTGGAACGAGACAGACGTGGAAAGAGACAGACCTGGAATGAGACAGACGGGGAAAGAGACAGACGGGGAAAGAGACAGACTGGGAAAAAGACAGACCTGGAATGAGACAGGCAGGGAAAGATACAGACAGATAGACAGACACAGAGAGACAGACACAGACAGAGATCGAGAGAGATAGACAGACACAGAGATAGAGACAGACAGAGAGACATACACAGACAGAGATAGACAAGACAGACAGACATTGATAGAGACAGAGGCAGACAGGGAAAGAGACAGACAGAGAGACAGACACACAGAGACAGAGAGAGAGACACACAGAGACAGACAGACAGACAGACAGACACACACACACACACACACACCCACACACACACAGAGACAGACAGAGACGGAGACAGACAGAGACTGGGAGAGAGACAAAGAGACAGTTACTATCCCGGGCAACGCCCAGGTACTACAGCTAGTATATATATACTATATATATATATATATATATATATATACATATATATATATATATATATATATATATATATATATATATATATATATATAGTGCCTACAAGTAGTATTCAACCCCCTGCAGATTTAGCAGGTTTACACATTCGGAATTAACTTGGCATTGTGACATTTGGACTGTAGATCAGCCTGTAAGTGTGAAATGCAGCAAAAAAGAATGTTATTTCTTTTTTTTTTTTTTTTAAATTGTGAAAAGTTTATTCAGAGGGTCATTTATTATTCAACCCCTCAAACCACCAGAATTCTGTTTGGTTCCCCTAAAGTATTAAGAAGTATTTCAGGCACAAAGAACGATGAACTTCACATGTTTGGATTAATTATCTCTTTTTCCAGCCTTTTCTGACTAATTAAGACCCTCCCCAAACTTGTGAACAGCACTCATACTTGGTCAACATGGGAAAGACAAAGGAGCATTCCAAGGCCATCAGAGACAAGATCGTGGAGGGTCACAAGGCTGGCAAGGGGTACAAAACCCTTTCCAAGGAGTTGGGCCTACCTGTCTCCACTGTTGGGAGCATCATCCGGGAGTGGAAGGCTTATGGAACTACTGTTAGCCTTCCACGGCCTGGACAGCCTTTGGAAGTTTCCACCCGTGCCGAGGCCAGGCTTGTCCGAAGAGTCAAGGCTAACCCAAGGACAATAAGGAAGGAGCTCCGGGAAGATCTCATGGCAGTGGGACATTGGTTTCAGTCAATACCATAAGTAACGTACTCCACCACAATGGTCTCCGTTCCAGACGAGCCCGTAAGGTACCTTTACTTTCAAAGCGTCATGTCAAGGCTCGTCTACAGTTTGCTCATGATCACTTGGAGGACTCTGAGACAGACTGGTTCAAGGTTCTCTGGTCTGATGAGACCAAGATCGAGATCTTTGGTGCCAACCACACACGTGACGTTTGGAGACTGGATGGCACTGCATACGACCCCAAGAATACCATCCCTACAGTCAAGCATGGTGGTGACAGCATCATGCTGTGGGGCTGTTTCTCAGCCAAGGGGCCTGGCCATCTGGTCCGCATCCATGGGAAGATGGATAGCACGGCCTACCTGGAGATTTTGGCCAAGAACCTCCGCTCCTCCATCAAGGATCTTAAGATGGGTCGTCATTTCATCTTCCAACAAGACAACCACCCAAAGCACACAGCCAAGAAAACCAAGGCCTGGTTCAAGAGGGAAAAAATCAAGGTGTTGCCGTGGCCTAGTCAGTCTCCTGACCTTAACCCAATTGAAAACTTGTGGAAGGAGCTCAAGATTAAAGTCCACATGAGACACCCAAAGAACCTAGATAACTTGGAGAAGATCTGCATGGAGGAGTGGGCCAAGATAACTCCAGAGACCTGTGTCGGCCTGATCAGGTCTTATAAAAGACGATTATTAGCTGTAATTGCAAACAAGGGTTATTCCACAAAATATTATACCTAGGGGTTGAATAATAATTGACCCACACTTTTATGTTGAAAATGTATTAAAATTTAACTGAGCAACATAACTTGTTGGTTTGTAAGATTTATGCATCTGTTAATAAATCCTGCTCTTGTTTGAAGTTTGCAGGCTCTAACTTATTTGCATCTTATCAAACCTGCTAAATCTGCAGGGGGTTGAATACTACTTGCAGGCACTGTATATACTGTACATATATATATGACACCATTACATACCATATACTAAGTGAGATGAGAAGCAGGTGTGAACGTGTGAAGAAATCTTTAAGAGCGGTATATAAATATTTAAGACACATTATGATTTAACTATCCAGTTTGTGTTAGATCTGATATATCGGTATAGTCAGTTTTGCTGCCGGCGTTCGGTGGGCCTCGTGAGGTTACATCTCTGGGAGGGGATGTGATAAAACACCCCAGGTGGAGGAACGTAGTATACCTGAAATAATAACCTCATTATCACTTGTTTTTACATTTCACGCCTACGTAATTCGGCTCAGTTATCCTGAACTATTCTGCATAATGGGAAACAAATACAGAAAGGAAAAGTGTCGGCTGCATGACAACCAAATGTTTAATATGGTGGCTCCCACTCATAAGGCAAAAAAATAAAATTATGACTCAGTTTATATATTTTTAGTCAAGAGCATTTTCGAAAGTAGTAAGCAAACAAAAAAAAAACAAAAATAACAATGCAGAGCTTCCTGATTCATGGCGTTGGTATTGGAAATGTAATATGGTGCCGATGGAATTCTATAGGATCATACATTGTGATCCTCCGATTGTACATGGCAGTTAAAATGCAGAATAGTCTATCATTTGCTTACAGGAGAGAACATAGTTAATCACTAAGGCACCATACAGCAGCACAGAGACTTGGCACACCCACCAGGGCCGTGGGGCACTCGGAACCGGGCCGGTTCTCGTTCGGGATGGTCACGGCGGCAGGACCTGACTCCGTGACTCTGTCGGTGTCATTTTAATGAGTGGGGGATATTTACATGGGATGAGTCGTGCCGCCACCCGTGGTATGCGGCAAAATATGGGCCGCCGCTGCCATTCAGTTCCCCTGGGGTCGGTGGTGATGCAACAGAGGTGGTTCAGCTCTCCACGGGTAGAGCTTAACCCCAGGGCAGGTGATCGTGTAGGACGCTCAGTGTAATGTTCACGCTGATGTAGGTTTAGTGACTCCAGGACACAGCAGGGTGCAGTCACAAGGTGTCTACTCATGGTTGGCAATTCCAGGTTATCACGGCCGGTCAAACACTACCCTCGGAATGTAGAGTCCTGCGGTGCCGGGGTCCAGCCGATCCCCAAGTAAGCAGTGTCCCTTTCTGTAATAGCCTTCCCAGGTCGTGTTTCTGCGCTGGCCTCTCCCGCCTGCCCCACGCCTCACACACAGTGCCCTGAGCCAGTGTCCGCGGACCCTTTTCTGGACGGCTTCTTTTCCCTAGTCCTATCTGGTCACCTTCCAGCAGATTCATGTGTGGTTGTGGCTTCGGCACATAAAGATACCTCAGCCTCCGGTTTTGCTAGCTGAGCCTTGTAGGTCTCCACTAGTGTAGGGGCTGTTCCTCCTTGTGGCCTAGTCCCTCCACACCGGTTTGTCGGCTGTGGATGTGAGTCCACGGGTGGATCTCTCACTTCCTTTCTTTCTTCCTCCTTATCCTAGGACAAGCTCCTTCGGCTCCAGTCCTCAGGACCTCTCTTCTCCTTACATCCTTCGCTCTCCTTCTCTGTTCTGTGTCTAACTTGTTCTGCTTCCTTACTTGTTCTGACTAGTTTCACTTTCCTTTTCCACACTGTTCTAAGTATACACCCATTAGCTAACTAACCCCACCTCCAGACTGGTTCCCGGGACTGTGCTCTCCCTAATTAGCAACTCGCCCTAACCACGGCCTAATGGAGTGTAGCAATATGATGTGTGTGTGTGTATTGTGGCCTGTGTCCTCCTCCTTACTAGGGATGAGGTTCCACACCTCTGGCTGAGGTGCAGTACCTCTGTGGCGACTGCACCCTCAGGGGCGCCACAGACTGCTTAATGATCCGTAGTATGGACCGGTAGATATTTCATATTCTGTCATACTGTTGCAGATTTTAGCTTTCAGCAGAAATATTCAACTTTTTTCTTTTCTTTCTTCTTCTAGGCAACATAGCTAATCACTAAGGGCACCATATAGCAGCACAGAAACTGCTTAACAGTCCTTAGTATGGATCGGTAGAGATTTCATATACTGACATACTGTTGCAGATTTTAGCTTTCAGCAGAATCATTCAACTTTTTTCTTTTGTTCCTTTTTGGAGGGAACATAGGCGATCACTAAAGGCACCATATAGCAGCGGAGAGACTGCTTAATGGTCCTTATATAAACAGGTAGAGATTTCATATTCTGTTATACTGTTGCAGATTTTGGCTTTTAGCAGAATCATTCAGCTCTTTTCTTTTTTTTTTCTTCTTGTAGGCAACATAGTTGATCACTAAAGCCACCAAATAGCAGCGGAGAGACTGCTTAATGGTCCTTAGTATCGACCAGTAGAGATTATATACCCTGTATATACTGTTGCAGATTTTAGCTTTCAGCAGAAATATTCCCAGACTAGTATGCAGGAATGGCATTAAGTAGAAGGGAAAGGAAACTGAGCAATATCACAAGACCCCCATTCTCCTAGGGGCCCCAGTGTTTATATCCTGATGATAGGACTGCTTAAGGACCTTTTGGACATCACATCATGTGACCAAAGATCTCTTAATTGCAGGAGTCTAAAAGAACTGAACAGGAGACAGACTGGTATGCAGCACTGGCATTAGGCAGAAGGAAAGCAAACTGGGCAATATCACAAGGCTCCCATTCTCTTAGGGGCCCCAGTGTTTAAATCCTGATAATAGGACTGCTTAAGGACCTTTTTGACGTCACATCATGTGACCAAAGGTCTCTTAATTGCAGGAGTCTACTGAACAGGAGACAGACTGGTATGAAGGACTGGCATTAGGTAGAATAAAACTGGCCAATATCACAAGACCCCCATTCTCCTAGAGGCCCCAGTGTTTATATCCTGATGATAGGACTGCTTAAGGACCTTTTTGACATCACATCATGTGACCAAAGGTCTCTTAATTGCAGGAGTCTAAAAGGACTGAACAAGAGACAGACTAGTATGCAGGACTGACATTAGGGGGAAGGGAAAGCAAGCTGGGCAATATCACAAGGCCTCCATTCTCCTAGGGGCCCCAGTGTTTAAATCCTGATGATAGGACTGCTTAAGGACCTTTTTGATGTCATATCATGTGACCCAAGATCTCTTAATTGCAGGAGTCTAAAAGAACTGAACAGGAGACAGACTGTTATGGAGGACTGGCATTAGGTAGAAGAAAAAGCAAACTGGGCAATATCACAAGACCTCCATTCTTCTAGGGGCCCCAGTGTTTATATCCTGATGATAGGACTGCTTAAGGACCTTTTGGACATCACATCATGTGACCAAAGGTCTCTTAATTGCAGGAGCCTAAAGCTGAAGAGCAGATAGGCTGGTCTATGTGTTACACATAGGGTTTGGATAGTTATGTTGCTGTTCCAGAATATAATATGACCCTGTCTTATTTTCGGGGACACACGGTAGTTAAGTGAATAAGGTTGAGCTGCAATACCAAACACTTCTCGTAGACAAGAGTGGCGCTGTTTCCAGAATAAAAAGACAAAAAAAATACAACTAACAAATTTTAAAGGGACAATCCCTTGAAATAAAATTGAATGCTTCTAATATAATCCCGATATATTTTTTTTCCAATCATTATTTTACTAGAAGAGGTCTTATTGCAGGATTTTCTTGTTACATTCCTGAACAAACCCTGTCACTGGGAAATCTTGCCCTGTCAGTGTGATGAATGGATTCTCAGGTTTGTCCTTTACAGGTCAGCGGGTTACATCAGACTATTGAATGACAATGCATTGTATGTCACACACTGTGTAAGATGATAAGATCATATGAGTTTCCAGCGTGACGAAAAACAAACCCGAGGAGGTTTCTTTTTTTAATCCCGACGGCTGGAAATAAAGCCTCCAAACCAGGGCTGTATTTATTATATAGGCAAAAGAGGATCATACGCGGGACAACAAAGGGCAGAGGTCACAAAAAGGTCTTAAAGGGTTCTTCTCATCTTCAAAAAAAAGGACCTTGATGGATGGTACCTGTAGAAACAAGCACTATTGAAATTTACTGCTTATTAAAATTTACAACCGTTCATGAGATATTGTCATATGGTGTTTGGCTCAAGACTCGTCGAATGTCATGGCGGTATCTGGCACTGTTCACACTGTGGTTTCTCTGGGGCTTCTGAGTTGCATAGACAGGCTCAGTCGTCAACCAGCTGTGTGCTCATTAGTGATCCGGGTGGCAGGGGTTAATCTCTCCTAGCCTACTGGATACCTCTAGGATCACATGTTATGCGAAACCTATCACAGCTTCTCCCCACCTATTTAAGATGGTAGAAACTGACTTCCTATGCCAACTATAGCTTAAGCGATACTGGTCCATGTGATGTTGTGATTTAGTTGCTGGTGAACAACTGAGTTCTATTTGGTGTGTTGTGGGAATTCTATTGTCAGCTGTTTATTCTCTCCCTGCTCTTTATTTCCTACTGATCATATATTGTCTAATATTCTTTTGTCGGCTGTTTATTCCCTCCCTGCTCTTTATTTCCTACTGATCACGTATTGTCTAATAGTCTCTTGTCAGCTGTTTATTCCCTCTCTGCTCTTTATTTCCTACTGATCACGTACTGTCTAATATTCTTTTGTCGGCTGTTTATTCCCTCCCTGCTCTTTATTTCCTCCTGATCATGTATTGTCTAATACCTCTGTGTGTCATCCAGTTGCTGGTGAACTACTGAGTGCTGTTTGGTGTGTTGTGGGAATTCTATTGTCGGCTGTTTATTCCCTTCCTGCTCTTTATTTTTTACTGATCATGTATTGTCTAATATTCTTTTGTTCACTGTTTATTCCCTCCTTGCTCTTTATTTCATACTGATCACGTATTGTCTAATATTTTCTTGTCAGCTGTTTATTCCCTCCCTGCTCTTTGTTTCCTACTGATCACGTATTGTCTAATATTTTCTTGTCGGCTGTTTATTTCCTCCCTGCTCTTTATTTCCTCCTTCTGATCATGTATTGTCTAATACCTCTGTGTGTGATTGCTTTGTGTTAGAGTTTTGGTTTCCCCGTTTGTCTATTTGTGTGGGTTTAACCAGTCCTGTCTTAATACTCCCTCTCTCCCTCCCTGGGGAGGGAGAGAGGGAGTATTAAGGCCACTTTACACACAGAGATAAATCTGTGGTTGCAGTGAAATTGTGGACAATCAGTGCCAGGTTTGTGGCTGTGTACAAATGGAACAATATGTCCATGATTTCACTGCAACCACAGATATGCCAAAGATTTATCTCTGTGTGTAAAGTGGCCTTTAGAGCAGGGCTAGGTTGGTGGTCCAGACCTCTTCACCATCAAAAGTACCTCTGGGATAAGGGACAGCTAGAGCCCCCTAGCCTGAGGACCTGTCTAGGAGCCCCGGTCCACAGTTATCCCCTTATTCTTCATGACAGATATTAACATTTTTCTTTTGTTTACAGTTTGTTGCTTAGGAAACCAACCACCGCTGATGTCTAGCTTGTAAGCACTGTGCTGAAGATAGCTTTAGCGATCCTGGTCAGCTTCCAAAATAGATCTTACAAGCTCAATAGAGAAGAGTTTGTAAGCACTGCATATGTTTTGTTTTCTAGCAGTGGTGGTCGGTTTCCAAGGCAACAAATTGTAAACAAAATAAGTATTAATATCTCAAGAACAGCTCGAGATTTTAATAAGCAGTAAATTGTAAAACTGCTTGAAATTACAAGCACTAACCATGAAAATGGAAATAACCCTTTCATATTAAAACGTTTGCTGTAAAACTCCAAAATTGATGGCCTAATGGTCAATAGTGCTTGCTAATTTGGGTGGTGGCAGTATAAAACAGGATTCCCTTAACTAGTCAGTGATTTTGATATGATACTATGATTTTGTCTGTGGGTTGTCACTAGTAAGTGTGGCCAGTGTGTCCTATAGGGTTTTTCCCTGTAGGCCCGCTGTACGACTGGCTTCATATGGTCCATATTTATGGATTGTGCTAAGGTCAAATTACCGCACCTAACTGCCGGGTCTACTGACCTGAGTTCATGGGCATTTATTGATGCAGTTAGCTAAGGTTGGGGAACCCGGCTTTCGGGCCATCTCTACCAATCCAGGTACAGTACGTCTCACGAATGTGTGAAACTGGCCTAAGTTTTCAAAAACCTACTTTCTTCACAAATATGTAGCAATATAAGAAAATGAGAAGTGGAGAGGAGGGAGATGAAGCTGCAGTTTCCATCGTTTAGTGTGCATGTGAGACTGCAAGCTGTGAGAGGGGGGAGGGAGCTGCAGCCAAGAAACTAGACTTGCCTTGTAATGTAGTGGATAAAGGCCCCATGTACATAGCAGATCATCTACTCTTCAGTCCGGATAATTAGGAGATCCTTACCAGGAACCCTTTAAGTGCGTTTATACGTTTTAACAGGGTATGTGCAAGGGGTTTTAAAGAGGCATTTTTACAAATTTCCTGACTTCACCAAATTTTTCTCAAAAATGTGATCGTGAATCGCAAATACTATAATTTCCCTGGAAAAAAATGTGTAGTCTGAAGTCCCCTATAACAGCAGTCTGGAGGTGTAGTATGGAGCCCCCCTATAACAGCAGTCTGGCTGTGTAGTCTGGAGCCCCCCTGTAACAGCAGTCTGGGTGTGTAGTCTGGAGCCCCCTATAATGGCAGTCTGGATGTGTAGTCTGGAGCCCCCCTATAACAGCAGTCTGGATATGTAGTATGGAGCCCCCCTATAACAGCAGTCTGGATGTGTAGTCTGGAACCCCCTATAACAGCAGTCTGGATGTGTAGTATGGAGCCCCCCTATAACAGCAGTCTGGATATGTAGTATGGAGCCCCCCTATAACAGCAGTCTGGAGGTGTAGTATGGAGCCCCCCTATAACAGCAGTCTGGAGGTGTAGTATGGAGCCCCCCTATAACAGCAGTCTGGGTGTGTAATCTGGAGCCCCCTATAACAGCAGTCTCGATGTGTAGTCTGGAGCCCCCTATAACAGCAGTCTGGATGTGTAATTTGGTGCCCCCCTATAATAGCAGTCTGGCTGTGTAGTCTGGAGCCCCCTATAATGGCAGTCTGGATGTGTAGTCTGGAGCCCCCCTATAACAGCAGTCTGGATGTGTAATCCGGAGCCCCCTATAACAGCAGTCTGGATGTGTATCCCGGAGCCCCCCTATAACAGCAGTCTGGATGTGTATCCCGGAGCCCCCCTATAACAGCAGTCTGGATGTGTATCCCGGAGCCCTCCTATAACAGCAGTCTGGATGTGTAGTCCGGAGCCCCCTATAACAGCAGTCTGGAGGTGTAGTCTGGAGCCCCCTATAACAGCAGTCTGGATGTGTAATCCGAAGCCCCCCTATAACAGCAGTCTGGATGTGTAGTCTGGAGCCCCCTATAACAGCAGTCTGGATGTGTAGTCTGGAGCCCCCCTATAACAGCAGTCTGGATGTGTAGTCCGGAGCCCCCTATAACAGCAGTCTGGATGTGTAGTCTGGAGCCCCCCTATAACAGCAGTCTGGATGTGTATCCCGGAGCCCCCCTATAACAGCAGTCTGGATGTGTATCCCGGAGCCCCCCTATAACAGCAGTCTGGATGTGTAGTCCGGAGCCCCCTATAACAGCAGTCTGGAGGTGTAGTCTGGAGCCCCCTATAACAGCAGTCTGGAGGTGTAGTCTGGAGCCCCCTATAACAGCAGTCTGGATGTGTAATCCGAAGCCCCCCTATAACAGCAGTCTGGATGTGTAGTCTGGAGCCCCCTATAACAGCAGTCTGGATGTGTAATCCGAAGCCCCCCTATAACAGCAGTCTGGATGTGTAGTCTGGAGCCCCCTATAACAGCAGTCTGGAGGTGTAGTCTGGAGCCCCCCTATAACAGCAGTCTGGAGGTGTAGTCTGGAGCCCCCCTATAACAGCAGTCTGGATGTGTAATCCGAAGCCCCCCTATAACAGCAGTCTGGATGTGTAGTCTGGAGCCCCCCTATAACAGCAGTCTGGATGTGTAGTCTGGAGCCCCCCTATAACAGCAGTCTGGATGTGTATCCCGGAGCCCCCCTATAACAGCAGTCTGGATGTGTATCCCGGAGCCCCCCTATAACAGCAGTCTGGGTGTGTAGTCTGGAGCCCCCTTATAACAGCAGTCTGGGTGTGTAGTCTGGAGCCCCCTATAACAGCAGTCTGGATGTGTATCCCGGAGCCCCCCTATAACAGCAGTCTGGATGTGTAGTCTGGAGCCCCCTATAACAGCAGTCTGGATGTGTAGTCTGGAGCCCCCTATAACAGCAGTCTGGGTGTGTAGTCTGGAGCCCCCTTATAACAGCAGTCTGGATGTGTGGTCTGGAGCCCCCTATAACGGCAGTCTGGATGTGTGGTCTGGAGCCCCCTATAACAGCAGTCTGGATGTGTATCCCGGAGCCCCCCTATAACAGCAGTCTGGATGTGTAGTCTGGAGTCCCCCTATAACAGCAGTCTGGATGTGTGGTCTGGAGCCCCCTATAACAGCAGTCTGGATGTGTATCCCGGAGCCCCCCTATAACAGCAGTCTGGATGTGTAGTCTGGAGCCCCCTATAACAGCAGTCTGGATGTGTAGTCTGGAGCCCCCTATAACAGCAGTCTGGAGGTGTAGTCTGGAGCCCCCTATAGCAGCAGTCTGGATGTGTAGTCTGGAGCCCCCTATAACAGCAGTCTGGATGTGTTTAGTCTGGAGCCCCCTATAACAGCAGTCTGGATGTGTAATCTGGAGCCCCCTATAACAGCAGTCTGGATGTGTAGTCTGGAGCCCCCTATAACAGCAGTCTGGATGTGTAGTCTGGAGCCCCCTATAGCAGCAGTCTGGATGTGTATCCCGGAGCCCCCTATAGCAGCAGTCTGGATGTGTATCCCGGAGCCCCCCTATAACAGCAGTCTGGATGTGTATCCCGGAGCCCCCCTATAACAGCAGTCTGGATGTGTATCCCGGAGCCCCCCTATCATCACTCTTCCTTTATCCCCTTATGATCCATTTCCCTGGAGTACAATCACATTTGGGATGATTTTGGTGACCCCATCGCACTCTCCATCACCGTGCGCTTCATTACCTGAGATCAATCCAAACCACATTCTGGAGTCTTCTTCTTCCTCGCTCTTCTATTTCTCGCAGACCTTCCGATAATGACTCACGGCTATAATTAAATCGTTGCAATAATGACGGCCCGGCATTAATTCCATAAAGCAAATATTTCCTGCTGTAAGTGGATTACATATGGTGGAAGGCAGGCCGGGCTTCCTCCCTCTGGAGAGATCCAATCCAATTTGGATGAAAATATCGTGGTTGATTTTCCCCTCCCCCCCCTTTAATTTTTTTCCCTGATAATCTGAGTGATGACGGCGTCTGGTTTGGCCGTTGTCCTGGTGTTTGGTGTTCCCGCTCGGCGCGGAGCTTTGGTTTGTACAGAAACGGCAGACGGCTTTGCATAAGCTCGGGGAGACTGTAAACACGTCCCTAATTCACTGCCTTTGGCACGATGCGGAGGATGTGTCGTGTGACAGAATGGAGAGATGCGCTGTTTTACAACATGTTTATTTGTCAAGTCCTCGCGAAAAAGGACAAAAATACCGTAAAATCGAGAGAGACGGAGATATATTACTTTAGCTACCAGGCATGCATTGGCTAGAGTAGGATACTGTGATATCGTGCTAGGACAGGCCTACAAACGAGACCATTGATGTCCGCTCCCAGCTGGATGTGGCCTAAGGAGCCGTGCCCGCAGACGCTGGCCCGTAGGATCTATGGGCCCTGGCGGTGACCTCTTATCCCTAATCGGTGGGCTGTTGTCTTCTATGAAGGACTTTGGGTGGGACAGGACCTCTAGTCCTGGCCTCAATCGGTTAATTAACCAGTTCCAGAAGGTTCTGGTTCCTGGCTTCAGGGTCCGAGTACCCCCCTTTGTGCTACGGTTTCCGGGTCGGTTCTCCGTGTCGGTACCGGCAGGGCTCCTACCCTGGCCCGGTCCACCTCGGTTCCCGTCTTCGGTCTCCTAGCCAAGGCACCAGGGCTCCTACCCTGGTACCTGTCAGTTTGCTTCAGGCCTGACCTCCACTCTCCCTCAACTCTAAAACTGATCTCCTGCTTTTCCCGCCCCGGGCAGTCTAAACCCTTGGGTGGGCGTGCACAAACCGCCTGGCCACGCCCACTGGTGTGTCTTTCTGTCCCTAAAGGGGGTGACTAGGGTTTGATGGTCGGCTGTGTGTTTCCTAGTGAGGGAACAGTGTAATGCAGGGGCCTGTCTGTGACTACCTGGTTTTGCCAGGGGGTCACATATGCAGATTACATCTCCTCCGGAAGGAATGAATCTGGTGCCACCTATAGGCAGCTCGGCTACGTGCCCATGTCTGACCTATAAAGGAGCCTTGAATCTAGGAATGTGCGCCAAACCAGATGCCTCTAAAGTAAGGGGTGTAACTAGAGTCCGCTGGGCCCCGGTGCAGAATTTGGATCTGCCCACTCCCCCGTGTGTTGGTCAGATGTATGGGACCTTTTACCGTTCAATGTCCTATAAAGACATAAGTGTCGCCCCCTTCTCCTTCATGATGTAGTGATATCCCCCATCCTGTAGTAATGTCCCCCATACTGGGCCCCTTAATATATGTCTCCCATCCTCAGCCCCTTCATGGTAAGTATATCCCCCATCCTTGTATGTATGTCTCTCATTATGAGCCCATCCTGGTATATATGTACCCATCCCGAGCCCCTTCCTTATAAATATGTCTCCCATACTGGGCCCCTTAGTGGTAAATTTTTCCCCCATCTTGGTATATATGTCTCCCATCCCCAGCCCCTTCTTGGTAAACTGTTCCTCATCCCGATATATACGGTATGTCTCCCATCATGGGCCCATCCTGGTATATATGTACCCATCCTGAGCCCATCCTGGTATATATGTACCCATCCTGAGCCCATCCTGGTATATATGTACCCATCCTGAGCCCCTCCTGGTATTTATGTTCCCATCCTGAGCCCATCCTGGTATATATGTTCCCATCCTGAGCCCCTTCCTTGTAAATATGCCTCCCATCCTGATATCTATGGAGGAGATGGAAAAAAAGGGTTAATCCACACTGACAGAAGAAGAGCACTGAAGATCAATGGGGATTAAGACATCAGATTTTGTTGTTCGATGCGTTTCGGAGATGTATGACTCCTTCATCAGGAAAAAAAATCAATAATGTGCATGAAGCCTTCTTCCATCGCTACCAACTTTATCTTCCTGGGTTCTGCAGCAGCCTTCCTCAACACGTGGTTATAGTGGTTGTGTCTAAAACACAAACACACCTGGTAAATATGTCCCCCATGATGTTATATATGTCCCCATCCTGGGCACATCCTGGCATATATGTCACTATCCTGGTATATATTTCCCCAATCCTGGTATATATGTATCCCATTCTAGGCCTTTTCCAGTAAATATATTCCCCATCCTGGTATATATGTTCCTCATCCTGGGCTCCTTCCTGGTAAATATGTCCTCCATCCTGGTCCCATCCTTATATATATGTCTCCTATCCTGATATATATGCTCCCCATCCTGATATAAATCCTCTATCCTGATGTATATGTCCCCCATCCTGGTATATACCGTAGTTCCCTATCTTGAGCCCTCTTATGGTATATATGTCCTCCATCGTGGTATAGATCACCATCCTAGTATATATGTCCCCCATCTTGGTATTTATGTCCCCCATCCTGGGTCCCTTCCTTGTAAATATGTCATCCATCCTGGTTTATATTTCCCCTCTTCTGGGCCTCTTTCTGGCATCTATGTCCCCCATCCTGGTATATTTGTTCCCCTTCCTGGTAAATATGTCCCCCATGCTGTTATATATGTTCCCATCCTGAGCCCATCCTGGTATATATGTTCCTCATCCTGGGCTCCTTCCTGGTAAATATGTCCCCCATCCTGGTCCCATACTGATATATATGTCTCCTATCCTGGTATATATGCCCCCCACGCTGATATATATCCTCTATCCTGATGTATATGTCCCTCATTCTGGTATATAGTTCCCCGTATTGAGCCCTCTCATGGTATATATGTCCTCCATCCTGGTATATATCACCACCCTGGTATATATGTCCCCCATCTTGGTATATATGTCACCTATCCTGGTATTTATGTCCCTCATCCTGGGTCCCTTCCTAGTAAATATGTCTTCCATCCGGGTATATATAGCCCCTCTTGTAAGCCTCTTCCTGGTATCTATGTCCCCCATCCTGGTATATTTGTTCCCTTTCCTGGTAAATATGTCCCCCATACTGTTATACACTGTATGTTCCCATCCTGGGCACATCCTGGTCTATATGTCCACTATCCTGGTATATATGTTTCCAATCCTGGTATATATGTATCCCATTCAAGACCTTTTCCAGTAAATATATTCCCCATCCTGGTATATAGGTTCCTCATCCTGGGCTCCTTCCTGGTAAATATATCCCCCATCCTGGTCCATCCTGGTATATATGTCTCCTATCCTGGTATATATGCCCCGCCATCCTGATATATATCCTCTATCCTGATGTATATGTCCCCCATCCTGGTATATACAGTAGTTCCCTATCTTGAGCCCTCTTATGGTATATATGTCCTCCATCCTTGTATATATCACCATCCTGGTATGTATGTCCCCCATCTTGGTATATATGTCACCTATCCTGGTAGTTATGTCCCCCATTCTGGGTCCCTTCCTAGTAAATATGGATTCCATCCTGGCATATATGTCCCCTCTTCTAGGCCTCTTCCTTGTATCTATATCCCCCATGCTGTTATATATGTTCCCATCCTGGGCACATCCTGGTATATATGTCCACTATCCTGATATATATGTCCCCCATCCTGTTATATATATCACCTTCCTGGTATATATGTTCCCCATCCTGGTATATATGTCTCCCCTTACCTTTTGGGTCACTGTTCTACTGTATAAGTTGAAACAATGGTATATTCACCCCTGCCACTACTGCTGAACAGTGGGTGCCCCTGGTTTGGGCTCTTCATTGATCAAACATTTTTTCATTTTAAGAATAGCTTTAATAGGGAAAATATGACGTTTTTCGGCATCGCTGGGTAGACTATACGTGGCCCTAAACCACCAGTGATGGTTACACTAACACTTTCACTGCGCCAGACCTCCAGAATTTTTGCCATTTACCTGTCCAATACACTAAACCACTGATTTTGTTGGTATTGGCCCTTTAAAGTGAAATTAACCCCTTTTTACTAGTTAAAAATACAGGTATTTTGTTAATGGGGCTGTCTCAACATGATAAATGGTTAAAATTGCATAAGAAGCAGCTTGAAGTTAGTTCTAAAGAGAAGAGAGGATTCAATTCTTTACTGATCATTGTCTAGGTAGTTTACTAGAGGTGGCCAAGGAGCGCAGCGCTTACCAGCTATTTCCAATAGAGCTTGTGAGCGCTGCTCTGCTAAATCCAACCAGCATTACTGTGACTGTGCCCCTTCAAGGCTGCAGAGGCAACCCATCCATCAGTTGCAGCATTGGGGAGTGCAAAGTCCGGGGCACGTCCGCATTGCATGTGTGGCCACCAGTGGCAAACGTTGAGCCTCTGTTTTGGACACAGATGTGGGTCACAGTGTTGGGACCAGTATCTGTCAATCACATTTTGCAATTCCTTAGGACAGGAGGGGCCAAACATTCCTCCAGGTATAATACGGTATACCGGTCCTGTGATTTCAGCGGATTACCCGCTTTTAGCATCGGGTATATACTTGGATAACGAGCTAGTGACAGAAATCCAGTCTTCTCATTAGACAGCTATATTGGGCATAAAGATATACAAAGGATTAAAAGGGAGTATAGAACTTAGATACACTTTTCAGAGATCAATCACACCGGAATATTTCCACATTATTGGTCTGCAAGTCTTTTTTTTCAGATCTACTCCAATGAGCTTGTAATTTTCATGCTTTAAAAATGAGAAAAAATGAAGCTGTGCCGCCCCCGTGGAAGCAGCCGGGCTGCTCGGATCCGAGTTCTCAGTGGCTTGAGGGTCTCCTGACTCAGGGGTCGTCCGGCCGCTGAAATTAAGGGGGTATTTACAAGGGGTTATAGAGTTCGTGACGCCACCCGTGGTGCGCGGTAACTGTGGTGAATACCGCCGCTGCCATTGGGGAGTACCCGGGGTGATGAAGGGGGGCAGTCAGGTGTTGTAACCCTCCACGGGTAGGGGGAATGCCCCGGGACTTGGTAGGAGGATAAGGCCGTGGGATGCAGGGGGTCACTCTTGTACTCACTCAGTCCATTAAGAAGACAACAACAACCAGGTAAACCAAATCTCTGGACACCGCTGCCGATGAGAGGATCACCAATGGTGCTGCCTGATGATCCGTGACCTGCCTCCTGGCACTAAGTTTACTTCTCTGTTGGTCCTGTGGCACCTGTTGCTTTCTCCATCTCTGTCATCATCTGTAGTGGTCTCATCAATGGGTTCTTTATCTTTTCTTTCCTCTTCTTCTTTATCTTGTAGTGTTGAGACAGCAGGGTTTCTGTAGGGATTTCTGGGACATGGTGTAACATCTAGTGCGTACCATCCGCGTTCTCCTTGGTGTTTGGTGAATTCTACTGTGTCTCCTGTCTGTAGGTTTCTTCCTGGATGTCCTCTAGGTAAATGTGCTCTTACATCCCTTCTGTTCACAAAGATGCCTTCTTTCATACCAGGTACAACTATGAAGCCATATCCTGATTTCAAGCTGAAGTCTTCTACAACTCCTCGACAAAGTGGGCCTCTGACCTAGGATTTGGCTCTTCTCAAGGACCGCTTTTCCTCTAAGTCTCTGGCCGTGACCTCATCCTTCTTCTCGGGAGATTGTTGTGCAGGTGGATCCCTTGTCCTGCTGCGGCGCCGTGTCCTGCGGGCTGGGTCCTGCCTGGCTGCTATCTCACCACTTGCAGGCTCCCAGGTGATGTATCTGGACAGATCTTCCTCAGCGGAGGATGTCGGACCCTCTTCATCCCAGCGGGAGTACGGCAGCATCTCTGGCTCTTGGACGGGTGCTTCATCCACTGCTGATGGCTCTGGAGTCAGCTTCTCAGCTTCCTGGCCTCCCCTCCCCCTTAGTTCTTCTGGGCACTCCTCTTGTGGCAGCGCTAGGGATGGATTTTCATCAGCAGGCCAGGGCGGGGGACTGTTTGGCATGAATGTTGCAGGAGTCTTCCTGTGGGTATGCGGAGGGAGCAGATACCGGTCCACCATCTCCTTTGGGAAGTGGGCCTCTAGATCAGCCTTCAGCTTCCAGTATTCGGGGTCCTCCCCCAGCAGGGACTTCCCAGCAGGGACTTCCTTGGACTGGGGAGCGGTGTCTGCTCTGGCCTTGCAGGCCGGGGTAGATAACTGTATAGTCTTGTCTTGGCGGGCCGAGCCTGGCGTGGCAGCGGCCTGGGTTGGAGTCGCTGCAGGGACCGGATCTTGGCGGGCCGCACTGGGCGCTTCTGCGGCCTGGATTGGCGTTGCGGTTACAGCCGGTCCTTGGCGGGCTGAGCTGGGCGTCGCCGCAGCGACCTGGGTCAGCGTCGCTGTTGCGGCCGGTTCTTGGCGGGCCGGGCCTAGCATGGCGGCGGCCTGGGTCAGCGTCACACCTGCGGCGTGGAGGAGGGTCGCGGTGGCAGCCGGATCTTTGCGGGCCGGGCAGGGCATCGTTGCGGCGGCCTGGGCTTGGCGGGCCGCACCTGGCGTGGCTGCGGCCTGGTTCAGCGTCGCCGCGCCGGGCATCTCTCCAGGGACCGCGGGCACGGCAGCAGGGGTCGGGGCACTCGCGCCGGCAGGGGCAATATAGGACTCACCCATCGGTGCCACCATCGGGACCTGAGCCGTCCTGTGGGGCACCCGTCGCGCGGCTCTCTCCTCATAGGCCTCAACTGCCTCAGCGATTTCCTGCAGCTCCGCACGTCCCTCTCGGATCTGCTGCACGATCCTCGCTTCCAGTCGGTTACTGAACTGGGCAAGCTCCCAGGACCACCAGGCAGCGGAACCCGGCTCTGGGCTCCTATCTTCAGACGCCATCTTCACCGCGTCGTCGCTGCTCTGCAGATCTTTTCTCAGCAGCAGGCCTCCGACTCTTCCTTGCAGCCTCAGTGCCAGTTCCTTCACCGCCTTGAACTCTTCACCCAACAGCAGGCTTATCAGTTTCTGCTCTGCCTTTTCCAGCAGCAGGCTTCTGGCTCCCTTTCTTTCCCGACGTCTCTGAACGCCTCCGCTCTCATCACTTGCGAGGCCAGGACCCTTCAGGGGATCTCTGGGTAGCCACACCTCTTCGTGGGCGGTAACTTCTCCCAGCGCGGGCTGCTGTTGTTTTTCAGCGCGCTTTTCATGGTGGCAATATGGCGGCGCTTCCAATTTTCCAAGCGGACCGCCCAGGCACATGGTCACCTGTCTGAACAGGTCTAGTCCTTATCCTGTTCGTGACGCCAGATGTGTAGCCCCAGCAGTGTTGTGTCGGTGCATTACCTTCAGGGACTCCACGTGGATGGAACAGTCTGGTCACAGGTAGGGAACCTTCTTCTAGGATTGTCGTGACGCCACTCTCAGAATTGCGGTCAGTGGAGACCGCCACTGCAGGTTAGGGATGCCTGGGGCTGATGGTGGGTGCAGTCAGTTGTAAGAGCCTCCTGAGAGTGAGGCATGCCCCAGGGCCCCGTGTAGGTGTGTGGAACTACAAGTCGCAGAATGACTCACACGCACAAGCAGAATGTCTTTCAGGGGTTTTACTCACTGATGGTGGCAGGGTGAGTAACCCGGGCGTAGCTGGGATGAACCAGGCTGGAACCAGGTGTCCTTCAGGCTGACTGATGAGGGTGGCTACCGACTCGCCTTCCTTAGCCCTTTGTGTTTTGGGGTAACCCCTGCTTGAAGCCCTGCTGGGGTCGCCCAGGGAAGTTGCTGGTGCCTCTCTCCCCTTCCTTTTGGCCCGTTTGCTTGTAGCCTGGACCAGATCACTCCGGCTGCTTGCCTCCTGTGAGCTATGGGCCCTCACTTTGCTACGTGGCTGCGGACTCTGTGGTGTTGTCTTGGGGGTGTAAAGTGCCCCCTCATGCAGGTTTGGCAAAGGACAGGTGGATCTATCCCTGCACTGGGACCTGTTACCCGTTTGGGCCTGGTATCTCCCTGACAGTCTCCTTACTCTCCACTCCGTTGCTCTCTCTCTTTAGCCGTGGGTGGATTTCGGGCAGCAATGCCAGGTGACCGTTCTCCCCCGTCGGTAGTCACTGCGCGTACGTTGTCAGAATTGTGTAGAGCTACAGGGTCTGCTTCTGCTCTCCCTGAACTTCACCACTCAACTGCCTGGCTCACTGTTCCCTCCTCTCCTGTTCTTGCCTACGTCACCTAGCAACCAGGCTCTCTACCACACCCCTTGCGTGGAGATGGAGGCTTCGCCCCCTCCTGGGATCCCCAGGGGTCCTCCCAAAGGTACATGTGTGAGACCTGATCACTATGCGCCTGTGTAGTCACACCTCGGTCAGCCTTCTGGATTACCTGTTTTGTACTGTCCCCAGCATGGGTGCAGTACTCAGTGGTGCCTGACCAGGTCAGGGGCGCCACAGTCCCGTTAGTGTGAAACTTGCCGGGTCCCGCTCCCCACTGTGGCTAAGTGTGGGAGCTTGCTCTCAGGGCTCACGCTTGGGATTTTCTGGACTGTTTTGGGTGGAAAGTCCTATCCCCCTCGTTGCGCTAGTATCCCGATTTTGGAGCGGTTGGGAACGAATCTTGAAGGATCCATTCTCCACGGGTAAATTGTCGGGTTGCATGCAGCTACTCCCCGACCTAGAGTCCACGTACCCCATCGTGCCTTGGTCCCGCACCAGTAATGGTGCAAGGCTTTCTTGCTCAACAGACCTGAGCCCCTTGCCACGATCCCCTGCGACCGAGGGTCCAACTACTCTAGGCCCAGACCACCGTCTGCAACCTAGACAGTTTCCTTATGGGAGTCACCACTTCCGACCTCCTCAGAGCTCCTCACAGCTCGAGAGCTGCTCTCTCCACCACCACTCACTAACCAACTCTCTAACCAACTCTTTAACCAACTGACTACACTCCTCACCTCCCCTCCCTGACCCCCCAGGTGGGCGACTCTATTCCACTCAGGCCGTCCACTGGTGTGTCTGGTGGGTGTGGTGCAGGGTGTATCTAGGGTTTGATTTACTGTTGTAGGCAACACCATGTAGTTAGGGACCCATAACCAAAAGGGAGGTGGATACTGCACAGGAGGGTAGATTGTGACAACCAGATAGTCCAGGGGCGTCACAAAGCAACTTTTGAAATATAGTCGTGGTTGTAAATACCCTACGATTTCAGTTTACAGCTCCTATGCAGAACTATGTGCCTCCATGATCACAGACCACAAGCAAGTCTCTGCAGTCGGGCTCCATCTGTCGCTTGCTTCTTACTAACATGCATCAACTAGACGAGAGGATCCTTAGGGCCCATCTTATACCTGGGGCCCATCAATAAGGAAAATGTTAGGTTAAATTTACCACTTATATTTGTTATTTTTATTGTAAACACAGGATTTATCATTAATATGAACTATTAAGTTCTCCATGAGTGTCCCATAAGGCAATGCTACTAGTGGCAACAAGGGATTGGCTTCATAGTCACCTCCAAATTGGGACATCTTTTGGTGGATATTTGGGTCCCAGCATTTTGTAATCAGGGTTAGGGATGGAGCTAAACACAAAAATGGAAAGAAGATGGAAGAACGACAGAAATGGAGGAAAAGGGAAGCAACTCTAGCCTGCAAAAGTAGCTGAACAAATAAAATTCTCTCATCCTCCAGTCACCACTAGATGGAGCTCACAATCTTAAGTGGCTATGAACCGCCCACTATGTAAATCTAATATATAAAGCTGAGTGTATGTATGTGTGTATGTCCGCTAAATGGAATCCGCGCAATCGCTTGTACAATCACAACATTTTGCACAAACACTCCTCAGGGGAAATTTTAAACCCGCGCTTTACAGTTATTCACCAAAAAAACCTGCCTCCATTAAAGCCAATGGAGCTGGGAGCTACAATGCAGCCAGAAATACAGAAGAATATTGGCTTTTCACAATGCAGCCAGGGAAAGAGACAGATAGACAAAGAGTGCGATAAAGAGACAGACAGACAAAGAGACAGACAAGCAAAGAGTGAGCTAAAGAGACAGACAGACAAAGAGACAGACAGACAGACAGACAGACAGACAAAGAGACAAGGAAAGAGACAGACAGTGAAAAAGATACAGACAGAGAGAGACAGACAGGGAAAGAGACAGGGAAAGAGACAGAGAGTCAGTTACTATCCCGGGTAAAGCTGGGTATTACAGCTAGTGTATATATATATAAGAAAAAAACAGGTACAGATACGCACCTGTTCACATTTATAAAGGTGCTGCCAGTCCAGTGTGAAGTCAGGTTAGTACCAGCATGGGAAACCGGCAAGGGAACCCCTGTTTTCATTGTATATATATATATATATATATATATATGCTATTAAACCCATTCTACGTCCGGGTGTTGAGCATTGTTATTAGCACATATTTCATTTTATTGAAGCATTAGCAGAAAACTAAATGTATTTATTATGCAAAAACCTTCTCTATAAACCACATTTTTGGTATAAACCCTGTGATCTTTCTTTACGTTGCCTTTGTTGGTGCGGAACTTTGTGGCTCGCGCTTTCTTTATTCCTCCCCTGGCTGCTTTCCTCCTCTTTATTTAAATTTCGTGTAGCGTCCACCACCATTATCGCATGCGCATACCGCAATCTCCGGTACTATTTTATTGAAGACACTATGTCCGCAAGTAAACTGGTGATATTCGCATACAAAGTGTCTTCAATAAAATGGCGCCAAGTTCGCGGTATGCGCACTCTCCAGCTAAACGATTTGATACCGGCTTCGGACAGAAGACTGCATTCTGCATTATATAATGTATGTGTATGTGTGTATGTGTGTGTGTATGTGTGTGTGTGTGTGTGTGTATGTGTGTATGTGTATGTGTGTGTGTGTGTGTATGTGTGTATGTATGTATGTGTATGTGTGTGTGTATGTGTGTATGTATGTGTGTGTGTATGTGTGTGTGTATGTGTGTGTGTGTGTGTGTATGTATGTGTGTGTGTGTGTGTATGTGTGTATGTGTATGTGTATGTATGTGTGTGTGTGTGTGTGTGTGTGTGTGTGTGTGTATGTGTGTATGTATGTGTGTGTGTATGTGTGTGTGTGGCAAGCAGATATGATCCTTAAAGGGAATCGGTCAGCAGGTTTTTGCTATGTAATCTGAGGGCAGCATGAGGTAGGGGCTGAGACACTGATTTCAACTGTGTCACTTATTAGGCTGTGTGCTGTTGTTTCAATACAATGAGTGTTTTATCAGCAGGAAATTGTCACTGCTGAATTAGCTGCCAGTGCCAGAGGTTTTCTCAGGTTTTCTCAGGTTAATCAATATATCTTGGAAGAATAATAAGTTCCACCATTGGATATGTATAAAAAAAATGTTCCTGTGAAGAGATAATCATTATATATGAAAAAACAATTGTTTGCAAAAAATAAAAAACTGCTTCAAAAATCATACTGACAGCCTAATTAATAAACTAATGAGTACTAAAAATGGCTAAATTGTGTCTGAAATACCCCAGACCAGCACTGGATAATTCATACTGCTTATATATTGATCTTATAAATATAACTGTACGCGATAGCCTCCTGAGCTCCCTCTAGTGGTGCCCATAGATAAAAAAAAATCTATGACCTCAAGTAACGGGAATCTGTCACCAGGTTTTTGGTATGTAATCTGAGAGCTGCATGATGTAATGGCAGAGAGCCTAATTCTAGTGATGCATCACTTGCCGTCATTTTGATACAATCACTGTTTTCTCTGCTGCAGATGTAACAGTTGCCTGAATGATGAGCTGTGTATAATCCCGTCCAAACCACGGATTGGTACCTTTCTGCGTACACAAGTAAAAAGCTGCCAATCAGTGGTGAGGGCAGGGTTATACAGAGCATGTTGTAAGGGCAGAGAGCCTGATTCCACTGATGAATCACTTGCCGTCATTTTGATACAATCACCGTTTTCTCTGCTGCAGATGTAACAGTTCCCTGAATGATGAGCCCTGTATAACCCCACCCACACCACTGATTGGTAGCTTTCTGTGTACACAAGTAAAAAGCTGCCAATCAGTGGTGAGGGCAGGGTTATATAGAGCAGAGGACTAGGAGGCAACTAGTCCTGTAGTGATAATCTCCTGCTGATAAAACACTGATTGTAGTGAAACAGCAACACACAACCTAGTAAGTGATACATCGCTGGAATCAGGGTACGATGTTCTAAGATTGCATAGCAAAAACCTGCTGACAGATTCCCTTTAAGACATTTTAGGAAATGATTCTATACAAGGTTAAACCTCTAAAATTTTTCTTTTAATTCTCGTCATAATTCAGACCATTTTATTTCGCTTTCATAGACTGTTCTGTTTCCTCCTGCTAATAAAATGCTGTCAGGAAATCCCGGATAATGAATGTGAAAATAATTGGAAAAATGATGCACATGGTTCTGAGATGATTTTATCTTGATTGGGTGAGTTAAATAATCCAGATACTAAAACAATGCCACGTTAATGGCTACCACGCCGTGAGCGCCCTGGAAATACTGATCTGGAGTCTCGCTAATGTTTACAGATTCTGTCAATCACATCTGCTTTTCTAAAGAAAATAATTAGATGCACAGAGGAAAGCGGAGTAATCCGGTTGTTGATAAAACAGCGCGCCGACGCATGAGGGAAAACATCATTTACCGATTCTTATGCTGCCAATGAATGTTAATGGCGGATCATTTCGCGAGATTGTATCTTAGAATGATGGTTGTTGTCACGGTTTAAGTAGAGAAATAAAACTTCATTATTTTTTCGGTTCATTTCTCTGAATTGATAATTGGTGTATATTTATAGCTATGGAGAAGATTCCAGCTGCACAGGATTTCCCGTGGAGCTCATTTCCCTCCATTCCTGTCAGTTTCTGGTTTATAATGCATATATAGTGCTCAGTTTGATGCTACTTGTGAAATTATTTGAGTTCGTCCACCAGTTTCTGCAGCACATCACATTTCCTGTTTTCTAAGCTTTTCTGTATAGACTACGACAGAGTCAGCAGAGTCATCTCGATATCATTGCTGTCAGTTTCTCATAATGCATATATAGTGCTCATTTTTATGTTACTTGTAAAATTATTTGAGTTCGTCCACCGGTTTCTGCATCACATCATGATTTCTGTTTTCTAAGCTTCTCTGTGTAGACTACGACAGAGTCAGCAGAGTCATCTCGATATCTTTGCTGTCAGTTTCTCATTTATAATGCATATATAGTGCTCATTTTTATGTTACTTGTGAAGTTATTTGAGTTCTCCCACCAGTTTCTGCAGCACATCACATTTCCTGTTTTCTAAGCTTTTCTGTATAGACTACAACAGAGTCAGCAGAGTCATCTCGATATCATAGCTGTCAGTTTCTGGTTTATAATACATATATAGTGCTCATTTTGATGCTACTTGTGAAATTATTTGACTTCTCCTACCAATTTCTGCAGCACATCACATTTCCTGTTTTCTAAGCTTTTCTGTATAGACTACAACAGAGTCAGCAGAGTCATCTCGATATCATTGCTGTCAGTTTCTGGTTTATAATACATATATAGTGCTCATTTTTATGCTACTTGTGAAATTATTTGAGTTCTCCCACCAGTTTCTGCAGCACATCACATTTCCTGTTTTCTAAGCTTCTCTGTGTGGACTAGGACAGAGTAAGCAGAGTCATCTCGATATCATTGCTGTCAATTTCTGGTTTATAATGCATATATAGTGCTCCGTTTGATGCTACTTGTGAAATTATTCGAATTCTCGCACCAGTTTCTGCAGCACATCACATTTCCTGTTTTATAAGCTTTTCTGTGTAGACTAGGACAAAGTCTGTAAAGTCATATCGATATCATAAGAACCACAGAGATTTTATGATACACGATAGCTTTATAATTCTGCTGGAGACCCAAATAAAGTCATATTCGAAAATTGTTTTTTGAACTTGGAGCTAATTTCCATCCATTGCTGTTAGTTTCTGGTTTATAATGCATATATAGTGAACTTTTTTATGTTACTTGTGAAATTATTCGAGTTCTCCCACTAGTTTGTGCAGAACATCACATTTCCTTTTTTCTAAGCTTTTCTATACAGACTAGGACAGAGACAGCAAAGTCATCTCGATATCATTAGAATCCTGGAGATTTTATGATACATGATAGCTCTATAATTCTGCTGGAGACGCAAATAAAATAATATTCGAATGTTGTTTTTGACCTTGGAGCTTATTTCCATCCCTTACTGTCAGTTTCTGGTTTACAATGCATATTTAGTGCTCTTTTTGGTGCTACTTGTGAAAATATTCGTGTTCTCCCACCAGTTTCTGCATCACATCACATTTCCTGTTTTCTAAGCTTCTCTGTGTAGACTAGGACAGAGTCATATCGATATCATTGCTGTCATTTTCTGGTTTATATTGCATATATAGTGCTCCTTTTGATGCTACTTGTGAAGGTCTTCGAGTTTTCCTACCAATTTGTGCAGCACATCACATTTTTCCTGTTTTCTAAGCTTCTCTGTGTAGACTAGGACAGAGTCAGCAGAGTCATCTCGATATCATAAGAACACTGGAGATTTTATGATACATGATAGCTTTATAATTCTGCTGGAGATTCAAATAAAATCATATTCGAATATTGTTTTTAACCTTAGAGCTTATTTCCATCTATTGCTGTCACTTTCTGGCTGGTTTATAAGTGCATATATAGTGCACTTTTTTATGCTACTTGTGAAAACTTTTGAGTTCTCCCACCAGTTTCTGCAGCACATCACATTTACTGTTTTATAAGCTTTTCTGTGTAGACTAAGACAAAGTTGGCAGAGTCATCTCGATATCATAAGAACCCCGAAGATTTATGATACACGATAGCTTTATAATTCTGCTGGAGACCCAAATAAAGTCATATTCGAATTTTGTTTTTGACCTTGGAGCTTATTTCCATCCATTGCTATCAGTTCCTGGTTTATAATGCATATATAGTGCTCCTTTTGATGCTACTTGTGAAATTATTCGAGTTCTCCCACCAGTTTGTGCAGCACATCACATTTACTGTTTTCTAAGCTTCTCTGTGTAGACTACGACAGAGTAAGCAGAGTCATCTCGATATCATTGCTGTCAGTTTCTCATTTATAATGCATATATTGTGCTCCCTTTGATGCTACTTGTGAAATTATTCGTATTCTCCCACCAGTTTCTGCAGCACATCACATTTCCTGTTTTCTAAGCTTCTCTGTGTAGAATAGGACAGAGTCAGTTAGTAGAGTCATCTCAATATCATTGCTGACAGTATCTGGTTTATAATGCATATATAGTGCTCCTTTTGATGCTACTTGTGAAATTATTTGAGTTCTCCCACCAGTTTGTGCAGCACATCACATTTACTGTTTTCTAAGCTTCTCTGTGTAGACTACGACAGAGTAAGCAGAGTCATCTCGATATCATTGCTGTCAGTTTCTCATTTATAATGCATATATTGTGCTCCCTTTGATGCTACTTGTGAAATTATTCGAATTCTCCCACCAGTTTCTGCAGCACATCACATTTCCTGTTTTCTAAGCTTCTCTGTGTAGAATAGGACAGAGTCAGTTAGTAGAGTCATCTCAATATCATTGCTGTCAGTATCTGGTTTATAATGCATATTTAGTGCTCCTTTTGATGCTACTTGTGAAATTATTTGAGTTCTCCCACCAGTTTGTGCAGCACATCACATTTTCTGTTTTCTAAGCTTCTCTGTGTAGACTACGACAGAGTAAGCAGAGTCATCTCGATATCATTTCTGTCAGTTTTTCATTTATAATGCATATACTGTGCTCCCTTTGATGCTACTTGTGAAATTATTCGAATTCTCCCACCAATTTCTGCATCACATCACATTTCCTGTTTTCTAAGCTTCTCTGTGTAGAATAGGACAGAGTCAGTTAGTAGAGTCATCTCAATATCATTGCTGTCAGTATCTGGTTTATAATGCATATATAGTGCTCCTTTTGATGCTACTTGTGAAATTATTCGAGTT
This sequence comes from Anomaloglossus baeobatrachus, assembly GCF_048569485.1. Taxonomy (NCBI): domain Eukaryota; kingdom Metazoa; phylum Chordata; class Amphibia; order Anura; family Aromobatidae; genus Anomaloglossus; species Anomaloglossus baeobatrachus. The sequence continues at coordinate 37,514,883 of NC_134356.1, read as the reverse complement.
CTCCCACCAGTTTGTGCAGCACATCACATTTACTGTTTTCTAAGCTTCTCTGTGTAGACTACGACAGAGTAAGCAGAGTCATCTCGATATCATTGCTGTCAGTTTCTCATTTATAATGCATATATTGTGCTCCCTTTGATGCTACTTGTGAAATTATTCGTATTCTCCCACCAGTTTCTGCAGCACATCACATTTCCTGTTTTCTAAGCTTCTCTGTGTAGAATAGGACAAGTCAGTTAGTAGAGTCATCTCAATATCATTACTGTCAGTATCTGGTTTACAATGCATTTATAGTGCTCATTTTGATGCTACTTGTGAAATTATTTGAGTTCTCCCACCAGTTTCAGCAGCTCATCACATTTCCTGTTTTCCAAGCTTTTCTGTATAGACTACGACAGAGTCAGCAGAGTCAGTTTAAATACAGTAGTCAATGGTTAGTGGTCTTCCTTTGGAGCCACACCTAGAAACTGGTATTAAAATCAATACAGAAGAGTAGTACTATTAATTGATATGTAGTTGCTTCTGGCACAATCATATGACGTACATCTACATGATTTCTGCTACTCAATAATTTATATACATTTCAACACAAGTGACATCACATACTGTCAGGTTGATGTGCAGATGCTCAGACCGCGAGTGGTTCATACACTACACATGTGCAATAAACGCATCATGTGCCATCAATCATGACAATATGTACAATGGGAAAGTCCAAGATGTGACAATATATGAGAATGCAGCCTCGCAATCAGAGAAGAAAATTAGCCTCACTTTTTTAAACCTATTCCAAAAAAGTCCATTTAGGTGGTTTCCTCAGGGGATGATCTTAACCCTTTCCTAACATCTTAATTTTCCATTTGAGTTTTATTTTTCCTCCCTTTTCCCCAAGAGCTATAACTTTTTTTTCCACCCTGTCTTTAATGCGGGCTCCAGAGCCGAGCCTGCATATTTCAGGGCCTCAAATAGTACTGAGCGAAGCCCGGTGCCATTCAATCTCTGACCAACACAATCAAGAGGAAGCAATGAAACATCATTTCTACGTCAAAATGGTATGACTGAAAAAAGTCATCTTGCCAAACAAGCCCTCAAAAAGATTCATCAACCAAAAACTGATAGTGTTTTGGAAAATGGCGATACAAACATATATATACTATATGTATTTGTATTAATTTCTAAAAAGTGTTCCAAGGCAAATTCTTTCACACCTAACATGGGCATGTATGCACCTGATACAACCCTGATTGAAGGTACATCCTTGTTCTGTACCGCCCCGGGCTCGGCTGCAACCGAGCCGCTTGGATCCGGGCTGGCTGGTGGGTGGCTCGAGCGTCTCTGGACCTGGGGGCCCTGTGGTCACTCCGATCTGAAAGGGGCTGACGTTTTGGGGGATGTAGGTGTACGGCCGGAGCCGTGGTTAAGTTCGTGACGCCACCCACGGGTTGTGGTGAAGGTGGACACCACCGCTGCGGTTACGGGGCACCCGGGGGAGATGTTGCGCAGCAAGATGTTAACCCCTCCGTGGGTAGGGATGGTGGCCCCGGGACCCATTGGAGGAGTAGTTGGGCAGTGCAGGGAAGCGCGCGGCCGGAGGGCACTGGTGTACTCACGATTAGTAACACACACAAGTCTCTGGTAAATCAAGATGATGGTGGTCGGTGCCCGCAGCCAGCTGCGGTCTGGTCCCCCACCCGGTTGGTGGTCTCTGCCTTTCTCCTGCACCTTTTTGAATGTTGATGGACTACCTGAACTTGCAATACAGGAGTCCACTCCCCAGCTTGTGATTGTCGGAAGAGCCCTTTGCCCACAGACGCTGGCCCGTGGGATCTCTCTGCCTGGGCGGTGGCTTTCTATCCCCCTCGTTGGGCTGTTGTCTTCAGTCGGGACTTTGGGTGGGAAAGGATCTATAGTCCAGACCGCAATCAGTTAATTAACTCAGTCCAGTAGCTTCTGGACCTCGTTTCAGGGTCTGAGTACCCCCCTCTGTGCTCCGGTTTCCGAGTCTGTTCCCCGGGTCGGTACCGGCGGGCCACTACCCTGTCCCGATCCACCACGATTCCACCGAGCCGTCTTCCTGGCTCCTGCAGGCAGAAGCCTCCGTATGCCTCCTAGCCAAAGGTGCCCGGGCTCCAACCCTGGCACCTGTCAGACTGCTGCAGAGCTGGGAACAGGCCTGCTTCCACTCTCCACTCCTCTACTCAACTAACTAGCAACTGACTAACGTTTTCCCACCTCAGGCTCTCTGAACTCCTTGGTGGGCATGGCCAACTGCCTGGCTCCGCCCCCTGGTGTGCCCATCAAGCCCTGAGGGGGGCGACTAGGGTTTTAATGGTTGGCTGGTGACACCTTATTAGGGGACAGGTGTAGTGCGGGGCTCTACCTGTGACTACCTGGCTAGTCCAGGGCATCACAGTTCCCCTTAGCTCGGTCCCTTTCATTTCCTTTGCATACTTGCCAACAGTCCTAAATTTGGCAGGATTGTTCTAATTTTTTTAATATAATCCCGTCAATTTCAGGGATGACCCAGGGGTACGAAAGTTACCAATTGTTCCAGATTTCCTAGGACTCATGGGCCAAAATGGGCATGGTTTATGTAAACCTTGGCCAAAATTGGGGATTCTAGGGTGAGTCAGGGTGCTCCTAGGGGGCAGGACTTTAATGCCTATAAAATATTGGGAGGCAAATAGCTAAACTGGGACTGTGGGGCAGGGCTTAAATGTTCTTATTCTAACAATACCAATATTGATAGATACCTATCCGATGGATGTTTCAGTCTCAAGGCAGGTGTCATGATTGTTTCATGGCCTGATGTGATCTCAGGGTGATCTGGGATCAGAAGTTCACAGCGTAATGTTGATCGCAGATCTGCTTTAGTGCCTGCTCATCATTTACCCTGAGTTGGAGCATGTTTTATTCCATCCGGTACTGAAGGGGTTAAAGTGCATTTCTATCCTGCAGTGATCTAACAGGTATTTGTAACTTCAGCTGCAGCCACTCCCTTCTGCTATAAATATCCGCTCCTCACTCCTCCCTATGCCGACTATAGCTCATACCTATGCTGTCCAAGTTGAAGGAGCTGGTTGCTGCATAGCTGTGGTGTCGTTACTATTACAGCTGCAAAGTTTCCTACTGAAGAATCCAAGGAGTGCTTTTTGTTGTGTCTTTCTCCACTCGTGTTGTCTTATTTTAGTAGCGTTGACCTTCACCAGTCAGGCTGAGTGTTACGGGGCTGCCTGGTATTAACTAATTACGAGTAACAGGCAGTCAGGGCCCACCGTGCAACTGATGCTAGTGACAGCAGAAAAGGGTGTCTGTACAACAGACGTAGTACTTGTTCCTGTTACTTCACAGCAACACAAGGACTAGTAAGACACACCCTGTTTAACTCACAGCGAGTACCGTATTAGTGTCGCGGGCGGAGGAGGGGACGCTGCACTCACCCAGTGCTCGGGTCCGGCTGCTGCTGCTGCTCGGCGGTGGCTCGAGCCGTGGGCCGGATCCCGGGGACTCGAGCGGCGCTCCTCGCCCGTGAGTGAAAAAGGGAATGATTTTGGGGATTTATTGTCCGTGACGCCACCCACGGTTGTGGTGAGGTTGTGACACCACCGCTGCTCTGGACGGGGATCCCGGGAGCGATGACAGGGAGCAGCTTGGATGTTGTTTTTCCCCTCCGTGGGTAGGGGGGTTGGTTGTCCCGGGGCCCGGTGAGGGGAGGATGATGGCAGGTGGGTTACGGGACCTGGTGAGGTGCAGGGTCGCGGGGGCAGCGCTGTGCCGCACGGCAATGCAAAGTCTCCGGTAAAACAAACGGCTGGATGGACGGGTCCCACAGACGGCTGCGGTTGTTCTTCTCCCGGTAGGTTGATGGTGACTGCCTTTCCCTGCACCTGTGTTGTGTTGACGGTTCCAAAGGCTTCCCACCGGTAACCCGCTCCCCAGCTTGGATGGATGCTGAGGGAGCCCCTTTTGCCCGCAGGCTCTGGCCCTGGGAACTGTAGCCTTGGCGGTGACTGTGTTTCCCTTCACAGTTTGAGCTGTTGCCTTCAATTGGGTCTTGACTGCTGGGAAACCCCGGAGGTTCCCTTCGCTAACGGATTTGACCAGTTTTACGGCGACTCCTAGCTTGGTCGGGGTCCGTAGGCCCTGCCGAATGGTGCTGGCTTCTCTTCGCTCCCCGATCCGGTACCAGCGGGCCACCGCTCATCCCCGGTTTTTACGGTTCGCTCCAATCAGCCTCTCCTGCAGACGGTCACTACCGTCTGCCAACCTTGCTGTATGTGCCCGGGCCACACACCCGGACACAGTCAGGCTGCTCCACTACCACCTCACTTCTCCAACTCCAAAACTGATCTGACTCCTTTTCCCGCCTCCAGGACTGTGAACTCCTCGGTGGGCGGGACCAACCGCCTGGCTCCACCCCTTGGTGTGGACATCAGCCCCTGGAGGAAGGCAACAAGGATTTGTGTTTGACTTTGATGTGCCTAGCCGGGGTGTAGGGTGTGTTGTTGCAGTACCTGTGACGTCCTGGCTTGTCCAGGGCGCCACATTAGCATAAACTAATATGTGGTGGCAAATAAATAAGTTAGGGCGACTGCCCCATATGAATAGGAAATACCTCTGTTACTTCACAGAAATAAGCAAGTAAATTAACAAAGCATAAACAATGCTCCTAGGTAAGGATAGAATGCACAGGTCTCCTGTTAATAGTCACAGGCAAACCTAAGAACTAAGCTCTATTATGCTCATAGAGGAAGTGTAATATGACAGCTGATAACAGAGAGCAATAGCTTTCTCTGAAATGGCTCAAGTGCAAGTCCCTGTCCAAGCTCCGTGTGCTAACCGCACTATAAGGAGCCAGGGAACTCTCTATGCTATCCGCAAAGAGTAAACAGGAGCGAAGGGGGAGAAGTTCCTACCTAGCCCGACTCCCCTAAAGCATGGGAAGCATACCCCAGGACCCCTGTGGAGTTAACAGGGTGTTCCAGGATTGGGTGTGTGAACCTGTTGTCCTCCTTGGCTTCCCAGTCAACGCTACTGGTGTGATCCCTTGTCCTCTACACACGTGGCCATTCGAGTAGTGACCAGAAACGCTAATCGAAGGACCGCTCGGCCTGTCGTGTCTGGCACACGTGGCCGACAGGGCACTGTCGCAGCAGTCTTCTCGGTCAACGCTACCTGGTCACCATCCGGTCTGACGTGTTCACTGCACACGTGGTCGGGGTTGCGCCTATTCCACCGACACGCTAACTGGATTGTCGTCCGGTCTGACATGTCACTACACACGTGACCGGTTCCCTGGGTTATTTCAGAGCCATCCAGGTCTATAGTCTCCGCCTAACCCACAGGGTGCCAGCAGCTCTATTACCATCTGGAGCACGGTGGGCCCCGACTGGCGATTGGGATATATACCCCCTGGTCCTAATCTGCCGGTTCCCCCGTAACATTGAGTTCAGGGCCAGCGATGGCCTAGGCTCGTGATGACGACAGGGGGAAGGACCTGTAAAGGGACGTTAGGGAGTGCAGGGATCAGCGTCAGGTGAGTGTTAGGAGACGACCCCGATCCCCTCTGCCTATCACAAGGGATCGTTTTCCAGGTGTACCCTTTGTGTTGCGCCGCACGCCGGGAGTCCTCTTGGTCATGGCTTGACACCTGTAGTCCCATCGTGACAGCAGGACCATACATGGTGGATTCTTCTGCAAAAAATGCACATTATTTCCGCACGGTAAAGGTGGGTTTAGCTGTGGATTTTGATGCAGGTTTCACCACGGATTTCACCACTGCTACATTAAAAGGGAATGAAAATTAATTTTAATGTTCTTTACCCTTTGGTAAAGATGAAAGCAAAAAAGGCAGATCGGAGACCACGGGCTGAACATTTCTTCTCTTTCCTAAACAGCTAATGCAGTCTGACATATTGCACACACTTGATGAAGCTCTCCAAACTGCAAATGAATGAAAAAGAACAAGTAACCATAGCAACAGTTTCAAACATGTCACGTGGCCCCTCCGCTGTGTACAACACTCAAACCCCGGAATGTTCTCGCAAATTCAAATATTTAAGCGAAACGTTATGTAACTGTCACAACGGGGGACGCCGGGACGGCGGAGGAGCATTAAATCAGCTGCTTAACACTCCGATGCACAATTCCTTAAAGGAACATCTCGTGTTATCTCTTCCTTTTATTAAAAAAGATGTGAAAAACAAAAATGTTTGACAATTTACAACCCAGTATTTGGGGGCTGGCGGCCATCTTTCTCTATGAATTGAAAAGATCCATTACATTGCACAATATATACTGTATACTGTATATTGTGCTTTGCCGAGCTTCTCTGGAACGACCAAGGGACTGCTTAAAAAATTGAAAATACAGGTATTTTACCCAAAACAACACCCACAATGAGAAATGATAACTTCTCCCCCAGTCTTAATTTACAATCTCCTTCCCTTTTGGGTCTACAGTTCCTATGCAGGACTATGTGTTTCCATGACTACAGACTATAAAAGAAGCCCGTGTGGTCTGATTTTGCAGTCATGCTCTCCCCTAATTACAGGTTTACATGAGGCATGGTCGGGACAGATGAAAGGCGAGTACAACTGCAGGATTAGACCTAGGGGCATACACAGTAATCATGGGGCCCCATAGCACATATTCTAATTGCCCCCCCACCAAAAAAAGCCCTCCATATAGAATAATGGACCCCACATAGCCCTTCATACAGAATAATGTGCCCCACATAGCCTTCCGTATGGTATAATGGCCCCCACATAGCCCTCCCAGTAGAATAATGGGTCCCACATAGCCCTCAATATAGAATAATGTGACCCCCATAGTCCTTCATACAGAATAATGGACCCCACATAGCCTTCCATATAGTATAATGGTCCCCATATAGTCCTCCATACAGAATAATGGCCCCACATAGCCCTCCATACAGAATAATGGACCCCACATAGCCCTCCATACAGAATAATGTGCCCCACATAGCCCTCCATACAGAATAATGGCCCCACATAGCCCTCCATAGAGAATAATGGACCCCACATAGCCCTCCATACAGAATAATGGGCCCCACATAGACCTCCATACAGAATAATGGGTCCACATAGTTCTCCATACAGAATAATGGGCCCCACATAGCCCTCCATACAGAATAATGGGCCCCAGATAGTCCTCCATACAGAATAATGTGCCCCACATAGTCCTCCATACAGAATAAGGGGTCCACATAGTCCTCCATACAGAATAATGGGTCCACATAGCCCTCCATACAGAATAATGTGCCCCACATAGCCCTCCATACAGAATAATGTGCCCCACATAGTCCTCCATACAGTATAATGGTCCCCATATAGTCCTCCATACAGAATAATGGCCCCACATAGCCCTCCATACAGAATAATGTGCCCCACATAGCCCTCCATACAGAATAATGTGCCCCACATAGTCCTCCATACAGTATAATGGTCCCCATATAGTCCTCCATACAGAATAATGGGCCCCACATAGTCCTCCATACAGAATAATGGGCCCCACATAGTCCTCCATACAGAATAATGGGTCCACATAGTCCTCCATACAGAATAATGGGTCCACATAGCCCTCCATACAGAATAATGTGCCCCACATAGCCCTCCATACAGAATAATGTGCCCCACATAGCCCTCCATACAGAATAATGGGCCCAATATAGCCCTCCATACAGAATAATGGGCCCCACATAGTCCTCCATACAGAATAATGGGCCCCACATAGTCCTCCATACAGAATAATGGGCCCCACATAGCCCTCCATACAGAATAATGGGCCCCACATAGCTCTCCATACAGAATAATGGGCCCCACATAGCCCTCCATACAGAATAATGGGCCCCACATAGTCCTCCATACAGAATAATGGGCCCCACATAGTCCTCCATACAGAATAATGGACCCCACATAGCCCTCCATACAGAATAATGTGCCCCACATAGCCTTCCGTATAGTATAATGGCCCCCACATAGCCCTCCCAGTAGTATAATGGGTCCCACATAGCCCTCAATATAGAATAATGTGACCCCCATAGTCCTTCATACAGAATAATGGACCCCACATAGCCTTCCATATAGTATAATGGTCCCCATATAGTCCTCCATACAGAATAATGTGCCCCACATAGTCCTCCATACAGAATAATGGGCCCCACACAGTCCTCCATACAAAATAATGGGCCCCACGTAGCCCTCCATACAGAATAGTGGGCCCCACATAGTCCTCCATACAGAATAATGGACCCCACATAGCCCTCCATACAGAATAATGTGCCCCACATAGCCCTCCATACAGAATAATGGACCCCACATAGTCCTCCATACAGAATAATGTGACCCCCATAGTCCTTCATACAGAATAATGGACCCCACATAGCCTTCCATATAGTATAATGGTCCCCATATAGTCCTCCATACAGAATAATGGCCCCACATAGCCCTCCATACAGAATAATGTGCCCCACATAGTCCTCCATACAGAATAATGGGTCCCACATAGCCCTCCATACAGAATAATGGACCCCACAAAGCCCTCCATACAGAATAATGTGCCCCACATAGCCCTCCATACAGAATGTGCCCCACATAGTCCTCCATACAGAATAATGGGCCCCACATAGTCCTCCATACAGAATAATGGGCCCCACATAGTCCTCCATACAGAATAATGGGCCCCACATAGTCCTCCATACAGAATAATGGGCCCCACATAGCCCTCCATACAGAATAATGGGCCCCACATAGCCCTCCATACAGAATAATGGGTCCACATAGTTCTCCATACAGAATAATGGGCCTTACATAGCCCTCCATACAGAATAATGGGCCCCACATAGCCCTTTATACAGAATAATGGGCCCCACATAGCCCTCTATACAGAATAATGGGCCCCACATAGCCCTCCATACAGAATAATGGGCCCCACATAGCCCTCCATACAGAATAATGGGCCCACATAGTCCTCCATACAGAATAATGGGCCCCACATAGCCCTCCATACAGAATAATGGGCCCCACATAGTCCTCCATACAGAATAATGGGCCCCACATAGTCCTCCATACAGAATAATGGCCCCACATAGTCCTCCATACAGAATAATGGCCCCACATAGTCCTCCATACAGAATAATGGGCCCCACATAGCCCTCTATACAGAATAATGGGCCCCACATAGCCCTCTATACAGAATAATGGGCCCCACATAGTCCTCCATACAGAATAATGGACCCCATATAGTCCTCCATACAGAATAATGGGCCCCACATAGCCCTCCATACAGAATAATGGCCCCACATAGTCCTCCATACAGAATAATGGCCCCACATAGTCCTCCATACAGAATAATGGGCCCCACATAGCCCTCTATACAGAAAAATGGGCCCCACATAGCCCTCTATACAGAATAATGGGCCCCACATAGTCCTCCATACAGAATAATGGACCCCATATAGTCCTCCGTACAGAATAATGGGCCCCACATAGCCTTCCATACAGAATAATGGGCCCCACATAGCCCTCCATACAGAATAATGGGCCCCACATAGCCCTCCATACAGAATAATGGGCCCCACATAGCCCTCCATACAGAATAATGGCTCCACATAGCCCTCCATACAGAATAATGGCCCCAGATAGTCCTCCATACAGAATAATGGGTCCACATAGTCCTCCATACAGAATAATGGGGTCCACATAGCACTCCATACAGAAGAATGGGCCCCACATAGCCCTCCATACAGAATAATGGGCCCCACATAGCCCTCCATACAGAATAATGGCCCCACATAGTCCTCCATACAAAATAATGGTCCCCACATAGTCCTCCATACAGAATAATGGGCCACACATAGCCCTCAATACAGAATAATGGGCCACACATAGTCCTCCATACAGAATAATGGACCCCACATAGCCCACCATACAGAATAATGGGCCCCACATAGCCCTCCATACAGAATAATGGGCCCCACATTGTCCTCCATACAGAATAATGGGTCCACATAGTCCTCCATACAGAATAATGGGTCCACATAGCCCTCCATACAGAATAATGTGCCCCACATAGCCCTCCATACAGAATAATGGGCCCAATATAGCCCTCCATACAGAATAATGGGCCCCACATAGTCCTCCATACAGAATAATGGGCCCCACATAGTCCTCCATACAGAATAATGGGCCCCACATAGTCCTCCATACAGAATAATGGACCCCACATAGTCCTCCATACAGAATAATGTGCCCCACATAGCCTTCCGTATAGTATAATGGCCCCCACATAGCCCTCCCAGTAGTATAATGGCCCCCACATAGCCCTCCCAGTAGTATAATGGGTCCCACATAGCCCTCAATATAGAATAATGTGACCCCCATAGTCCTTCATACAGAATAATGGACCCCACATAGTCCTCCATACAGAATAATGTGCCCCACATAGTCCTCCATACAGAATAATGGGCCCCACACAGTCCTCCATACAGAATAATGGGCCCCACGTAGCCCTCCATACAGAATAGTGGGCCCCACATAGTCCTCCATACAGAATAATGGACCCCACATAGCCCTCCATACAGAATAATGTGCCCCACATAGCCCTCCATACAGAATAATGGACCCCACATAGTCCTCCATACAGAATAATGTGACCCCCATAGTCCTTCATACAGAATAATGGACCCCACATAGCCTTCCATATAGTATAATGGTCCCCATATAGTCCTCCATACAGAATAATGGCCCCACATAGCCCTCCATACAGAATAATGTGCCCCACATAGTCCTCCATACAGAATAATGGGTCCCACATAGCCCTCCATACAGAATAATGGACCCCACAAAGCCCTCCATACAGAATAATGTGCCCCACATAGCCCTCCATACAGAATGTGCCCCACATAGTCCTCCATACAGAATAATGGGCCCCACATAGTCCTCCATACAGAATAATGGGCCCCACATAGTCCTCCATACAGAATAATGGGCCCCACATAGTCCTCCATACAGAATAATGGGCCCCACATAGCCCTCCATACAGAATAATGGGCCCCACATAGCCCTCCATACAGAATAATGGGCCCCACATAGCCCTCCATACAGAATAATGGGTCCACATAGTTCTCCATACAGAATAATGGGCCTTACATAGCCCTCCATACAGAATAATGGGCCCCACATAGCCCTTTATACAGAATAATGGGCCCCACATAGCCCTCTATACAGAATAATGGGCCCCACATAGCCCTCCATACAGAATAATGGGCCCCACATAGCCCTCCATACAGAATAATGGGCCCACATAGTCCTCCATACAGAATAATGGGCCCACATAGCCCTCCATACAGAATAATGTGCCCCACATAGCCCTCTATACAGAATAATGAGCCCCACATAGCCCTCCATACAGAATAATGGACCCCACATAGCCCTCTATACAGAATAATGAGCCCCACATAGCCCTCCATACAGAATAATGGGCCCCACATAGCCCTCTATACAGAATAATGGGCCCCACATAGCCCTCCATACAGAATAATGTGCCCCACATAGCCCTCCATACAGAATAATGGGCCCCACATAGCCCTCCATACAGAATAATGGCCCCACATAGCACTCCATACAGAATAATGGCCCCACATAGTCCTCCATACAGAATAATGGGCACCACATAGCCCTCCATACAGAATAATGGGCCCCACATAGCCCTCCATACAGAATAATGGACCCCACATAGCCCTCCATACAGAATAATGGGCCCCACATAGCCCTCCATACAGAATAATGGACCCCACATAGTCCTCCATACAGAATAATGGGCCCCACATAGCCCTCCATACAGAATAATGGGCCCCACATAGTCCTCCATACAGAATAATGGGCCCCACATAGTCCTCCATACAGAATAATGGGCCCCACATAGTCCTCCATACAGAATAATGGGCCCCACATAGCCCTCCATACAGAATAATGGGCCCCACATAGTCCTCCATACAGAATAATGGGCCCCACATAGTCCTCCATACAGAATAATGGCCCCACATAGCCCTCCATACAGAATAATGGGCCCCACATAGCCCTCCATACAGAATAATGTGCCCCACATAGCCCTCCATACAGAATAATGGGCCCCACATAGTCCTCCATACAGAATAATGGCCCCACATAGCCCTCCATACAGAATAATGGCCCCACATAGCCCTCCATACAGAATAATGGCCCCACATAGTCCTCCATACAGAATAATGGGCCCCACATAGCCCTCCATACAGAATAATGGCCCCACATAGCCTTCCATACAGAATAATGGGCCCCACATAGCCCTCCATACAGAATAATGGCCCCACATAGTCCTCCATACAGAATAATGGCCCCACATAGTCCTCCATACAGAATAATGGGCCCCACATAATCCTCCATACAGAATAATGGGCCCCACATAGCCCTCTATACAGAATAATGGGCCCCACATAGTCCTCCATACAGAATAATGGACCCCATATAGTCCTCCGTACAGAATAATGGGCCCCACATAGCCCTCCATACAGAATAATGGACCCCACATAGCCCTCCATACAGAATAATGGGCCCCACATAGCCTTCCATACAGAATAATGGGCCCCACATAGCCCTCCATACAGAATAATGGGCCTCACATAGCCCTCCATACAGAATAATGGGCCCCACATAGCCCTCCATACAGAATAATGGGCCCCACATAGCCTTCCATACAGAATAATGGGCCCCACATAGTCCTCCATACAGAATAATGGACCCCACATAGCCCTCCATACAGAATAATGGCCCCACATAGTCCTCCATACAGAATAATGGCCCCACATAGTCCTCCATACAGAATAATGGGCCCCACATAGCCTTCCATACAGAATAATGGGCCCCACATAGCCCTCCATACAGAATAATGGGCCCCACATAGCCCTCCATACAGAATAATGGGCCCCACATAGCCCTCCATACAGAATAATGGGCCCCACATAGTCCTCCATACAGAATAATGGCTCCACATAGTCCTCCATACAGAATAATGGCCCCACATAGCCCTCCATACAGAATAATGGGCCCCACATAGCCTTCCATACAGAATAATAGGCCCCACATAGCCCTCCATACAGAATAATGGCCCCAGATAGTCCTCCATACAGAATAATTGGTCCACATAGTCCTCCATACAGAATAATGGGCCCCACATAGCCCTCCATACAGAATAATGGCCCCACATAGCCCTCCATACAGAATAATGGGCCCCACATAGTCCTCCATACAGAATAATGGCCCTACATAGCCCTCCATACAGAATAATGGGCCCCACATAGCCTTCCATACAGAATAATGGGCCCCACATAGTCCTCCATACAGAATAATGGACCCCACATAGCCCTCCATACAGAATAATGGCCCCACATAGTCCTCCATACAGAATAATGGCCCCACATAGTCCTCCATACAGAATAATGGGCCCCACATAGTCCTCCATACAGAATAATGGACCCCACATAGCCCTCCATACAGAATAATGGCCCCACATAGTCCTCCATACAGAATAATGGGCCCCACATAGCCTTCCATACAGAATAATGGGCCCCACATAGCCCTCCATACAGAATAATTGACCCCACATAGCCCTCCATACAGAATAATGGCCCCACATAGCCCTCCATACAGAATAATGGGCCCCACATAGTCCTCCATACAGAATAATGGCCCCACATAGTCCTCCATACAGAATAATGGGCCCCACATAGCCCTCCATACAGAATAATGGGCCCCACATAGCCTTCCATACAGAATAATGGGCCCCACATAGTCCTCCATACAGAATAATGGACCCCACATAGCCCTCCATACAGAATAATGGCCCCACATAGTCCTCCATACAGAATAATGGCCCCACATAGTCCTCCATACAGAATAATGGGCCCCACATAGCCTTCCATACAGAATAATGGGCCCCACATAGCCCTCCATACAGAATAATGGGCCCCACATAGCCCTCCATACAGAATAATGGGCCCCACATAGCCCTCCATACAGAATAATGGGCCCCACATAGTCCTCCATACAGAATAATGGCTCCACATAGTCCTCCATACAGAATAATGGCCCCACATAGCCCTCCATACAGAATAATGGGCCCCACATAGCCTTCCATACAGAATAATAGGCCCCACATAGCCCTCCATACAGAATAATGGCCCCAGATAGTCCTCCATACAGAATAATTGGTCCACATAGTCCTCCATACAGAATAATGGGGTCCACATAGCCCTCCATACAGAATAATGGGCCCCACATAGCCCTCCATACAGAATAATGGGCCTCACATAGCCCTCCATACAGAATAATGGCCCCACATAGTCCTCCATACAGAATAATGGCCCCACATAGCCCTCCATACAGAATAATGGCCCCACATAGTCCTCCATACAGAATAATGGCCCCACATAGTCCTCCATACAGAATAATGGGCCCCACATAGCCCTCCATACAGAATAATGGCCCCACATAGCCTTCCATACAGAATAATGGGCCCCACATAGCCCTCCATACAGAATAATGGCCCCACATAGTCCTCCATACAGAATAATGGCCCCACATAGTCCTCCATACAAAATAATGGGCCCCACATAGCCTTCCATACAGAATAATGGGCCCCACATAGCCCTCCATACAGAATAATGGGCCCCACATAGCCCTCCATACAGAATAATGGGCCCCACATAGCCCTCCATACAGAATAATGGGCCCCACATAGCCCTCCATACAGAATAATGGGCCCCACATAGCCCTCCATACAGAATAATGGCTCCACATAGCCCTCCATACAGAATAATGGCCCCAGATAGTCCTCCATACAGAATAATGGGTCCACATAGTCCTCCATACAGAATAATGGGGTCCACATAGCCCTCCATACAGAATAATGGGCCCCACATAGCCCTCCATACAGAATAATGGGCCCCACATAGCCCTCCATACAGAATAATGGCCCCACATAGTCCTCCATACAGAATAATGGGCCCCACATAGCCCTCCATACAGAATAATGGACCCCACATAGCCCTCCATACAGAATAATGGGCCCCACATAGCCCTCCATACAGAATAATGGCCCCACATAGTCCTCCATACAGAATAATGGGCCCCACATAGCTCTCCATACAGAATAATGGGCCCCAGATAGTCCTCCATACAGAATAATGGGTCCACATAGTCCTCCATACAGAATAATGGGGTCCACATAGCCCTCCATACAGAATAATGGGCCCCACATAGTCCTCCATACAGAATAATGGGCCCCACATAGCCCTCCATACAGAATAATGGACCCCACATAGCCCTCCATACAGAATAATGGGTCCCACATAGCCCTCCATACAAAATAATGGGCCCCACATAGCCTTCTGTATTGTATAATGGCCCCCACATAACCCTCCAAACAGTATAATGAGTCCCATATAGCCCTCCACAGTGCCAGACATATCATGGGTGAAACCTGTAAAGCCGTACAGGGGCCGTAAGGGGGCCCGTGTCTACTCCTAAAACAGATGGAATTGTGTATTATTATAAACTATTTGACTACAAAGGTAGTCCTCCATATAGTAAAATGCACCCCCCCCATAGTCCTCTATTTAGTATAATGCCCCGAATTTGCCTTCTATACAGTATAATGCCCCACATAGTCCTCCATATAGCATAATGTCACACGGATAGCACACACACGAACGGACATATATACTTACACCATGGGCCGTGCAAAATGATTGTTTTTTTCATGAGTGTGTGAAAGGGGTCTAAGAAATCAAAATAATCCCATATGCGCTAACAAGCTACTCCGTTACCTGTGTAATCTGCTTCTTAGGTCACTGCCTGCTGTACAGGTCAAGTATACCAAATCTTCCTATACTTCCCAATGTGGGCTGTGGCTCATAGCTGACAGCTCCTTCCTCTAAACATGGAGATTGTGAGTTTGAGTCTCAGGGAATAAGAGAATTGTTTATTAAGCTTGAGTGATGCAGCCCTACTCCCCTGAGGAAGAGCTATGGAGCCAGCAAAGAAAGTGAGGAAGTCGGGACACAGTCCTGATGTGCCGGGACAACGGGAATGAGCACTCAAATCGGGACAGTCCTGGTGAATCTGAGACAGCTAGAGCCATGATGCCTAAATGGTCTTATGCTGTTAACTGCTGTGACCAAGCAATTGGTTGCAGCGATAATATGTGACCGCTGCAGGCAACTAAACATAGATCCAGGCTATGGGGTCCCTCTTTTTTTTATTAAGGACCCCATATCTGATGTATGTTCTGACGGTAATATATACCTTTGGGACAAAACACGAGGCTATAAAGCCTGTGTTCCATCCTCAAAGGCAAACTAAACAATAAAAAAAAATATTTTAAAATTTTAAAGTTTTAATTAGGCACAAAAAGTTGTTCTTAAAGCTACGGCGCATGAAATAATTTATTTTTTTAAAAGTAATCCGGGAAGAACAGCAGATCCTTGTATGAGTTTGTACTAGTAGTCAGAGGAAAAAAAAAAGATATATATGATATTTCCTAAAAGTCGCAGCCTCTGTTTCGCAGCCTGTTTTGCTGTTTCCATAGTTGACTGTTAGTTCGGTTGCTACGGAAAGTCAATGTTTGTGTGATCTCCAAATTTTGTTCTAGGTATATGTGAACTTAAACACCCTGTTGAGCTGTACGTGTCGTGTCGGCTTTTCCAGCCAATTACACGCGTCATAAGTCATTGGCGAGCCTCTGGCAAGTTTAAAGAGTCGTAAACTTTTTTGGGGTTAGAGCAGAACCAGAGACAAGATTTTTTTTAATTTTTTTTTTACTTAATAAATTAGTTTTTGTGGATAGAATTAGTCTTAAACTTAGAAAATGGTCTTAAAAATAAATAAATAAATAAATAAAAATTTCTACTTAAAGGGTAATTCCATTTTTGTAACACTATCATCCAGATGAATAGAGACTGGAGCTCCATTTTTCTGACACTGCACTCCTAATTCTTTACATAGACATAGCAATAAGATATACCATTCCCATACCTCCTGCCACCACCAGAGGGTGCTTAGGAGCTTAATGCATACTGCGATATTATTGATTTCAATGTATAATGAGTATGCAGTGAGCTCTCCCTAGAGGAGGCAAAAGGAAATTAACATGGGGGTCTGTCACGGGGTATGTAATGACCGGACAGGTGCCCATAGGCTGGCACTCAGATTTGAGGCACTGCGTTGTCCCTTATCTCGGAGGTAGGCTTGATGGTAGCCAGGTCCGAGCCCCCAGCATGACCCTAACTCCTGTGCGAGCCCTGATCTTACTTCCCCTCTCCCACACCCACGGGGTGGGTCGGAAAACACAAAGACAAAACCCCACAAAATGACACGGACAAGGGAAAACGGAAACTTGAACGCGTAGGACTCAAAACACACAGGAGATACAATATGTGTATTGGGAACAACAAAAACAGGGAGGAAGTAACGCACAACAGGGGAACATGCACACCACTCAGAAGCGCAACAGGGATCACCATAAACAGGATCACCACCAAGACCGGGATCGCTGGAGCTCATGCTGAAGCTATCATCAGCGCCTACTGGAAGGAAGCCGGGCTTTAAACAGGGAGGAGACAATTAGCAACCTGAGCTCTCATGTCCTGCTCACCAGTCTGCAGGAATTAACTCCTTCAGAGCTGAAAACCAGTGAACCTGAACCAGCCGACGCCTGGCTCAGGCTGAACAATCCAGAAGCCTGAGGTTGCTTGTCTGACTCTGTGGTGTGAACAGTGTCTGATTATGCATAACCCCGCCCACATCAATGATTATGTATAACCTCGCCCTCACCACTGATTATGTATAACCCCACCCACACCACTGATTATGTATAACCCCACCCACACCACTGATTGTATATAACCCTGCCCTCACCACTAATTATGTATAACCCTGCCCACACCACTGATTATGTATAATCCCGCCCACACCACTTATTATGTATAACCCCACCCACACCACTGATTATGTATAACCCCACCCACACCACTGATTATGTATAACTTCGCCCACACCACTTATATATATAACCCCACCCACATCACTGATTATGTATAACCCCGCCCACACCACTGATTATGTATAACCCCGCCCACACCACTGGTTATGTATAACCCCGCCCACACCACTGATTATGTATAACCCCACCCACACCACAGATTATGTATAACCCCACCCACACCACTGATTATGTATAACCCCACCCACACCACTGATTATGTATAACCCCGCCCACATCACTGATTGTGTATAACCCCGCTCTCACCATTGATTCCCCCACCACTGATTATGTATAACCCCGCCCACACCACTGATTATGTATAACCCCACCCCCACCACTGATTATGTATAACCCCACCCACGTCACTGATTATGTATAACCCCGCCCACACCCCTGATTATGTATAACCCTGCTCACACCACTGATTATGTATAACCCCACCCACGCCACTGATTATGTATAACCCCACCCACGCCACTGATTATGTATAGCCCCACCCACACCACTGATTATGTATAACCCCACCCACGCCACTGATTATATATAACCCCACCCACGCCACTGATTATGTATAACCCCACCCACGCCACTGATTATGTATAGCCCCACCCACACCACTGATTATGTATAACCCCACCCACGCCACTGATTATATATAACCCCACCCACGCCACTGATGATGTATAACCCCGCCTACACCACTGATTATGTATAACCCCGCCCTCACCACTGATTATGTATAACCCCACCCACACCACTGATTATGTATAACCCCACCCACGCCACTGATTATGTATAACCCCACCCACTCCACTTATTGTGTATAACCCCGCTCACACAGCTGATTATGTATAACCCCGCCCTCACCACTGATTATGTATAACCCCGCCCACACCACAGATTATATATAATCCCGCCCTCACCACTGATTATGTATAACCCCGCCCACACCCCTGATTATTTATAAACCCACCCACACCACTGATTGTGTATAACCCCGCCCTCACCACTGATTATGTATAAACCCACCCACACCACTGATTGTGTATAACCCTGCCCTCACCACTGATTATGTATAACCCCTCCCACACCACTGATTATGTATAACCCCGCCCACACCCCTGATTATGTATAAACCCACCCACACCACTGATTATGTATAACCCCGCCCACACCACTGATTATGTATAACCCCACCCACTCCACTGATTATATATAACCCCACCCACATCACTGATTATGTATAACCTTGCCCACACTACTGATTGTGTATAACCCCACCCACACCACTAATTATGTATAACCCATCCCAACCACTGATTATGTATAACCCGGCCTACACCACTGAATGACAGCTAGAAAGCTGCTGGTCAGTAATAGGGGCGGGGTTACACAGAGCAGCAGGACTAGGAAGCACAAGACACCTAGTCTCGTAGTGATAATCTCCTGCTGATAAAACACTGATTTTATTGAAACAGCAACACACAGCCTAATAAGTGATACATCACCAAAATCAGGGTTTTAGCCCCTACGTCATGCAGATTTCAGATTACATAGCATAAACCTGCTGACATATTCCCTTTAAATGGAATTTAACTGCAATACCTGACCTAGCCATAAGCTAGAGTGGCGCTATTTCTGACAAAAAAAAAGGGATTTTTCTTTTCTTATCTTATACAACTCTTTAAGACATAAGAGATCTCCTCCCGGTGCTGAGGTCACTGCGCATCTGACGTGACATTTCTTCTCTGCAGTCACAGCTCAGAGCTAATTTTATTAATCCTACCATTTAAAGTCAATCTGTGTTTTTTTTTTTCTAGGAGGGTCATTAGTGGACGTCAGAACTGTCAATGATGGAAAATGTTCCCCCCACAGTTTTATTTTTAGATTGAACTGAAACATTTTCCTAGAGTTGGATTTATTTTTACATGGCGCGCCGAGCGCCGCCAAATTACAGCAATTCACGGTAAAGACGGGAGTCGAGAAAATAAGTTAAGCTTAATTACCTTGGAGAAGTGCGTTGTTTCCGGCACAGTCGTCCTCGTTCGTGTGCGCAGGATTTTTCTTTTTTTAATTATATTCTTAAAAAGGCAAAAATTACATGAAGATTTCTTGTACTTGCGGATATAGCACAGCTCAATATATTATGAATTTCTGGGGGGGGGACATTTTGGCTTAAAGGGGTCATCTCATCATCACATCCTGTTAAAGGTGTAACATTGTAAAGTCCCATTGTTATAAAACTCTGCAAGGCACCTGTGGGTTCAAAATACTCTTAGATTAATTCCTTACCCAGTGACGTTTCTAATATGGGGTCACTTGTGGGGTTTCTGCTGATTTGGCACCTAAGGTGTAGCACTGGCGTTCCTGCACCCCTCCTCGCAGGGCCGGCTCTCACCACGCTACTTGGCATCCCCACTATCCTCCACATGAGTGCTTCCTGCTTCCCCCTCTCAGGGCCTGTGCGCATGGCACAGGTCCTCAGGGAGTGATTCTAGAGCGTGCGTACACTGCTACACTTCTCTTAAAGGGTAGGTGCATAATTCCCTGGAAGTGGCTCTCAGCCTATCGCTGAGAGGCACTGGGTACTTAAGGCACTCTCCTACCATGGGAGGTGCCTGAGCAATGTGTTCGGTTAGTGGTTCTGTGCTTTAGCCAGCTAGTTGTCAGGTCACCTTGTCCTGATTGTACCTGGGTCCTTCCCGTCCTGCCCTGTTGGTACCTGAATTCTGTCTGTCTTGTTGGTACCCTATGTCCGTCCTGCCCTGATGGTACCTGATTCCTGTACATCCTGCCCTTTTGGTACCTGGTTCTTGTCAGTCCTGTCCTGTTGGTCCACTATACATGGTCATACTGCCCTGTTGGTACTTGGTGCCCGTCTACTCGGGCCATGCCATCTGCCTCAACTACCCCAGAGGACCTTGCTATACTAGAGACTGTGTGTATCCATCCCGGCCATGCCATCTGCCTCAGCCACTCTGGTGGTCCCAGGTTTAGTAGTAATGGTGTCAGTCAACCCTGGCCGTGCCATCTCTCTTAGCTATCCCGGTGGCTCCTGTCTCTGCTAGTGACTCTGCCTGTCGGCTTTGGCCATGCTGTCTGCCTCAGCCATCCTGGTGGTTCCTGTCTACACCAGAGACCTAGCCTGTCAGCACCTGTGTCCATCTCTGCTCTGGGGGTCAGCTGCCAGAGTCCCAGTCACTGCCCTGGCATTGGCACCTGGCGTCAAGCCCACCACACAAAGGGAAGCCCCTGTGGAGCATTGGGCCCACTTCAGCTTGCCGCTTTACCATCTCCGGCGGCAAGCGTAACATCAGGGTCTCGACTAATGGAGGCCACAATAAATTCCAACGAAATCTGAGTTCTAAATACCAAGTCACGCTTCTTCCCATCTGACACCCGACGTGTACTCAAATAGTAGTGTACAGCCACATATGGGGTACTGGCACATTCGGTAAAAACCTCATAACAAATTGTCCTGTCCATTTTCTCCTGTTACCCTTTGTTTGAATTAAAACTTTGAGGCTAAAGTACAATTTTAGCGAGAAAAACCCTACATTTTTCGTTTTCACGGCCCAATTTAATAAAATTCTGTGTAGTTTTTGGGTTAAAAATGCTCACCACACGAACAGATAAATTATTAATGGGGTTTAATTTGCCAAATGGGGGTCACATGTGGGGGTTTCTGCATTTGTGGCACCTCAAGGGCTCTACAAATGCATCAGTGTCCAATTTGTGTTCCAAAAATATTTTAGCGCTGTTCAGTTTCCGAGCCCTGCCATGTGCCCAAATGTTACTTTTTGACCATACATGAGGTATCATTGTGTGTGAGAGAAATTGCGTAATAAATTATGGGGTCCGTTTTCTCCTACTATCCAGTGTAAAAATGCCAAATTTGTGGCTAAAACAACATTTTAGTGAAAAAAACCCCATAGGTATCATTTTCACATCCACATTTTAAAATGTTTTGAGAAGCATCTATGGTTTCAAAATGCTTAGCACACCCCTAAATATATTCCCTGATGGGTCCGGTTTCCAAAATGGGATCACTTGTGGTGGTTTCTGATGCTTTAGTACCTCAGGGGCCCTGGAAACGAGACATGGTGCCGGAATCTATTTCGGCCGCTTTCCAAAATTCAAATGGCGCTCCATCAGTTCCGATCCCTGCCGTTTGTACAAACAGAATTTTTCATTAAATATTGGGTATCACAGTGCTCATAAAAAAAGTGGGTTTGAAACTGTGGGGTCCACTTTTTAGTGTTACCTTTAGCAAAAGTAAAAAATTTGGGGCTAAAGCAACATTTTTATGAAAAAAATGAAATTTTTCAATATGATGTCCTAATGTTATCAAATTCTGTGAATTACCTGTGGGTTAAAAATGCTCTCTATACCCCAGGATAAAATCCTTGAGGGGTCTAGTTTCCAAAATGGGGTCACATGTGGTGGTCTTGTGCTGTTTAGGTACCTTAGGGGCCCTACAAATGCAGCAATCTATTTCAGCCAAATTTGTGTTCCAAAATTCAAATAGCCCTTCTTCAGTTCCCAGCCCTCCTGTTTGTCCAAACAGAACTTTTTGGCTACATGTGGGGTATCGTCGAGCTCATAAGTAAGTGGTTAACAAACTGTGGGTCCACTTTGTGGTGTTACCTTCAGCAAAAGTAAAAAAATGTGGTGCTAAAGCGATATTTTTGTGAAAAAATGAAATTTCCAAGATGATGACCTAATGTTATCAAATTCTTTAAAGTATCTGTGGGTTCAAAATGCTCACTATACCCCTAGATAAAATCCTTGAGGCGCCTAGTTTCCAAACTGGGGTCACATGTGGGGGTTTTCTGCTGTTTAGGAACGTTAGGGGCCCTACAAATTCAACATGGTGTACACAATCTATTTCAGCGAAATTTGTGTTCCAAAATTTAAATATTGCTCCTTCTGTTCCGAGCCCTTCCGTTCGTCTAAACAGGGGTGTCTCACCACATGTGGGGTATCAGTGCGTTCAGAAGAAACTGAATAACAAATTGTGGCACACGTTTCCTCATTCTATCTATTGTAAAAGTGAAAATATTGGGGCTAAACAACATTTTAGAGTAAAAAAAAAAAAATTAAAATTTTTGTTTTTCCATTCCAGTTTGTATTCATTTCTATAGCACCTGACAGGTTAATATTTTTTCCTGACAGCAGTTTTCAAGTATTTGAGAAGTGCATTCTTTAAAATGGTATCACTTTTGGGGATTTTCCAAGACATGTCGCGGGCGGAGGAGGGGACGCTGTGCTCTCCCACTGCTCGGGTCCGGCCGCTGCTGCTGCGGCTGCTGCCGCTGCTGCTCGGTGGTGGCTCGAGCGGTGGGCCGGATCCCGGGGACTCGAGCGGCGCTCCTCGCCCGTGAGTGAAAAGGGGTTGGGATTGATTGCATGGTGGGGATTTGGTTATTGTCCGTGACGCCACCCACGGTTGTGGTGATATTTGTGACACCACCGCTGCTCTGGA
Organism: Anomaloglossus baeobatrachus; assembly: GCF_048569485.1. NCBI lineage: Eukaryota > Metazoa > Chordata > Amphibia > Anura > Aromobatidae > Anomaloglossus > Anomaloglossus baeobatrachus. Next base: position 37,491,299 of record NC_134356.1, on the reverse strand, counting down.
CGGGGATCCCGGGAGCGGTGACAGGGAGCAGCTTTGTTGTTAGTTCTCCCCTCCGTGGGTAGGGGGTTGGTTGTCGGGCCCGGTGATGGGGTAGGAATGGATGACAGGCGGGTTACAGGGCCTGGTGAGGTGCAGGGTCGCGGGGGCAGCGCTGTGCTGCACGGCACGGTGGTACTCACTCAGCCAATGATGAGGGCACAGTTCTCGGTAAAACAAACGGCTGGATGGACGGGTCCCACAGGCGGCTGCGGTGTTGTTTCTCCCGGCAGGTTCGTGGTGACTGCCTTTCCCTGCACCTATGTACGGTAGATGGTTCCAATGGGTTCCCACCGGTAAACCGCTCCCCAGCTTGAATATGGGCTGGAGGAGCCCCTTTTGCCCACAGGCTCTGGCCCTGAGAAACGGTTGCCTTGGCGGTGGCGGTGTCTCCCTCTCTTGGTTGGACTGTTGCCTTCTGTCGGGACTTGGCTGTTGGGAAACCCAGGAGGTTCCCTTCACTAACGAATTCGGCAAATTCACGGTGACTCCTAGCCTTGCCGGGGTCCGTAAGCCCCTGCCAGATGGTGCTGGCTTCTCCTTGCGTACCGGTCCGGTACCGCCGGGCCACCGCCCGTCCACGGTCCTTACGGTAGACTCCGATAGGCCACTCCTGCAGACGGTCACCACCGTCTGCCAAACTTGCTGATCCGTCCGGGCCACACACCCGGACCAACTTCTGTCTGCTCCTTTACCACTTTCCTCCTACCACTTTCACTTCCAACTCTAATCTGACTCTTTTCCCGCCTCCAGGTCTGTGAACTCCTCGGTGGGCGGGGCCAACCGCCTGGCCCACCCCCTGGTGTGAACATCAGCCCCTGGAGGAAGGCAACAAGGGTTTTGTGTCTGACTTCGGTGTGCCTGACCGGGAGTGTGGGGGGTGTGGGTGTTGTGCTCTGTGGCCCCTGGCTTGTCCAGGGCGCCACACATAAGCCCCTCAAAGGCCATTTTAATCTAAATAAGTCCCTAAAGAAATTGGTTTTGTAAATTTTAATTTTTTGGTAACTTTTAACTCTTCTAACACCCTAACAAAATAAAATGACGTTTGAAAAATGATCCAGATGTAAAGTAGACATATGGGAAGTGTTATTTATTTATTATTAGCTGTAGTACCCAGCATTGCCCGGGATAATAACTGTCTCTCTCCCAGTCTCTGTCTCTCTTTCCCTGTCTGTCTCTCTATCTCTTTGTCTGTCGCTTTCCCTGTCTGTCTTTGTCTGTGTATGTCTCTTTGTCTGTGTCTGTCTGTATCTTTCATTGTCTTGTCTGTCTGTCTCTTTCCGTGTCTGTCTCTTTCCTTGTCTCTTTCCCTGTCTGTCGCTTTCCCTGTCTGTCTCTGTCTGTGTATTTCTCTTTGTCTGTGTCTGTTTGTGTCTGTCTGTATCTTTCCTTGTCTGTCTGTCTCTTTCCTTGTCTGTCTCTTTCCTTGTCTGTCGCTTTCCTTGTCTGTCGCTTTCCTTGTCTGTCGCTTTCCTTGTCTGTCGCTTTCCCTGTCTGTCTCTTTCCCTGTGTGTCTCTTTCCCTGTATGTCTCTTTCCCTGTCTGTCTTTGTCTTTCTCTTTCCCTGTCTGTCTCTTTCCCTGTCTGTCTCTTTGTCTGTCTCTTTCCCTGTCTGTCTCTTTCCCTGTCTGTTGCTTTCCCTGTCTGTCTCTATATCTGTCTCTTTCCCTGTCTGTCTATGTCTCTTTGTCTGTGTCTGTCTGTCTCTTTCTCTGTCTGTCTCTTTCCTTGTCTGTCTCTTTCCTTGTCTGTCTCTTTCCTTGTCTGTCTCTTTCCCTGTCTGTCTGTCTCTTTCCCTGGCTGCATTGTGACATGCCAACATTCTTCTGAAGTTCTGGCTACATTGTAGCTCCCAGTTCTATTGACTTTAATGGAGGCAGTTATTTTGGCGAATAACTATAAAGCACGGGGTTAAAATGTCCCCTTAAAACAGGCTATGACGTTCCCTGAGTCACATGAGGCGTCTGTGCAAAATTTCATGATTGTAAATGCGACGGTGCGGATTCCTTTAGCGGACATACACACAAACACATACACTCAGCTTTATATATTAGATTTTGTACAGCATGATAAATTGGTTATAAAAATTAAAAGTTTGAAAATTGTAGCATTTTCAAAACTTATCACCAAAATTTCTAATATTTTCACAAATACATGCAAAAAATATTGACCTAAATTTACCGCTAACATACACTACAATGCGGCACGAATAAAACATTCTGAGAATCACTGGGATTCGTTGAAGCCTTCCTCATTTAAAAAAATGTGGCTTGGTCAGGAAGGGGAAAATTGGCTCGAGCACTAAGGGGTTAACGATCAGTCTTCTTCATGCAGTTTTTGTCCTCATATGTGAAGCCTTAATGCGTAAATTCCAATTTATTTCGATATTTCCAGGAGGAATAAAAGAGGAACTTCACAATGCAGAGTTCTAAGTTTGTAAGTGACCTGCAGGGTCACAGGGTTCAAACCCACCCCCATTCATCCCTAATGCCCTATCCTCGAAAAATACTATGGGCTTAAAAGCTAAGGACACCTGCGGGAGAATTTTTACTTAAATGGATGTATTTTTGCCTAAAAATCATTTTTGCAATAGGGTTTCATTAAAAATTTTGCACCCTTTGCCTTCCTTCCGATCCGAAAAGCACAGTTAACTCTTATCTTCCATCTTCTGAGCTCCTCTTTGGTCTTATGACCCCCAAAAATACAGCTCAACTGTCACAGGGTCACAAATCAGGTGAGAGGAGCAAAGAAGGAAGATAAGAAATATAACTTCTCCCATCAGAGCTCACTGACAGGTTCTCAGTTAACTCATTGTGCCGACTGCAATACAAATGATTCAGGTTTGGAATTTTTTTGTGACATTCCATTGCAAAGCTGATTTATTAGCCCAAAATTCATATATTTAAATAAAAATGATGGTTAATTGCCTAGGGGCACCTTTTACTAGACTACGATTATTTGGACCCGCTGAGATCCGGCTCCGCAGGAAGAAAAAACTGTGAAAATGGCGTAAATCTACTTTGCTTGTTGCAAAGGAAAAATGTACTGCTTGATTTAGAAATTCTATGTAACATTTTTTTTTCTATGGCTGATGCCGTCCTCTGCAATGTGTGGAATGGTAGTGGGCATCTCTAGTTCTGGCCCCAATTACAGTAGGAAGAACAGCTCTGGAGCACATAATGCTGCCCTTAGGTCCCTTTCACACATCAGTTTTTTGCCATCAGTCACAATCCGTTTTCTCGATGGATCAGTCGCAGATTGTGGCGACACTGATGCGACAGATCCGTTTTTTGACGGATCCGACTAGCTGGGGGCTAAATAATACTTGGAGCATGCTCAGTTGAAAAAACAGAATCCATCGGCGGATTCCATCATTTGACGGATGACGACGGATCCTGCACCCATAGGCTTCCATTCTACCAAATGACAGATGGTGAAGGATCCTGTGCCCATAGGCTTCCATTCTACCAAATGACAGATGGTGAAGGATCCTGCGCCCATAGGCTTCCATTCTACCAAACGACGGAGGGCGACGGATCCTGCGCCCATAGGCTTCCATTCTACCAAACGACGGAGAGCGATGGATCCTGCGCCCATAGGCTTCCATTCTACCAAACGACGGAGGGCGACGGATCCTGCACCCATAGGCTTTGATTCTACCAAACGACGGACGGCGACGGATCCTGCGCCGATAGGCTTCCATTCTACCAAACGACGGAGGGCGACGGATCCTGCGCCCATAGGCTTTCATTCTACCAAACGACGGATGGCGACGGATCCTGCGCCCATAGGCTTTCATTCTACCAAACGACGGATGGCGACGGATCCTGCACCCATAGGATTCCATTCTACCAAATGACAGACGGCGACGGATCCTGCTCCCATAGGCTTCCATTCTACCAAACGATGGATGGCGACGGATCCTGCGCCAATAGGCTTTCATTCTACCAAACGACGGATGGCGACGGATCCTGCGCCCATAGGATTCCATTCTATCAAATGACGGACGGCGACGGATCCTGCGCCCATAGGCTTCCATTCTACCAAATGACGGACGGCGACGGATCCTGCGCCCATAGGCTTCCATTCTACCAAACGATGGACGGTGATGGATCCTGCGCCCATAGGCTTCCATTCTACCAAACAACGGACGGTGACGGATCCTGCGCCCATAGGCTTCCATTCTACCAAACGATGGACGGCGACGGATCCTGCGCCCATAGGCTTCCATTCTACCAAATCACGGACGGTGACGGATCCTGCGCCCATAGGCTTCCATTCTACCAAATGGCAGATGGTGATGGATCCTGCGCCCATAGGCTTCCATTCTACCAAACGGCGGACGGCGACGGATTCGTCATTTGACGGATTACGATGGATCCTGCGCCCATAGGCTTCTATTCTACCAAACGACGGACGGCGACAGATTAATCATTTGACGGATTACGATGGATCCTGCGCCCATAGGCTTCCATTCTACCAAACGATGGACGGTGACAGATCCTGCGCCCATAGGCTTCCATTCTACCAAACAGATGGCGACGGATCCTGTGCCCATAGGCTTCCATTCTACCAAACAGATGGCGATGGATCCTGCGCCCATAGGCTTCCATTCTACCAAACAACGGACGGTGACGGATCCTGCGCCCATAGGCTTCCATTCTACCAAACGACGGATGGTGACGGATCCTGCACCCATAGGCTTCCATTCTACGAAACGACGGAGGGCGATTGAGCCTGCGCCCATAGGCTTTTATTCTACCAAACGACGGACGGCGACAGATTAATCATTTGACGGATTACGATGGATCCTGCGCCCATAGGCTTCCATTACAACAAATGATGGATGACGACGGATCCTGCGCCCATAGGCTTCCATTCTACCAAATGACAGATGGTGAAGGATCCTGTGCCCATAGGCTTCCATTCTACCAAATGACAGATGGTGACGGATCCTGCGCCCATAGGCTTCCATTCTACCAAACGACGGAGGGCGACGGATCCTGCGCCCATAGGCTTCCATTCTACCAAACGACGGAGAGCGATGGATCCTGCGCCCATAGGCTTCCATTCTACCAAACGACGGAGGGCGACGGATCCTGCACCCATAGGCTTTGATTCTACCAAACGACGGACGGCGACGGATCCTGCGCCCATAGGCTTCCATTCTACCAAACGACGGAGGGCGACGGATCCTGCGCCCATAGGCTTTCATTCTACCAAACGACGGATGGCGACGGATCCTGCGCCCATAGGCTTTCATTCTACCAAACGACGGATGGCGACGGATCCTGCACCCATAGGATTCCATTCTACCAAATGACAGACGGCGACGGATCCTGCTCCCATAGGCTTCCATTCTACCAAACGATGGATGGCGACGGATCCTGCGCCAATAGGCTTTCATTCTACCAAACGACGGATGGCGACGGATCCTGCGCCCATAGGATTCCATTCTATCAAATGACGGACGGCGACGGATCCTGCGCCCATAGGCTTCCATTCTACCAAATGACGGACGGCGACGGATCCTGCGCCCATAGGCTTCCATTCTACCAAACGATGGACGGTGATGGATCCTGCGCCCATAGGCTTCCATTCTACCAAACAACGGACGGTGACGGATCCTGCGCCCATAGGCTTCCATTCTACCAAACGATGGACGGCGACGGATCCTGCGCCCATAGGCTTCCATTCTACCAAATCACAGACGGTGACGGATCCTGCGCCCATAGGCTTCCATTCTACCAAATGGCAGATGGTGACGGATCCTGCGCCCATAGGCTTCCATTCTACCAAACGGCGGACGGCGACGGATTCGTCATTTGACGGATTACGATGGATCCTGCGCCCATAGGCTTCTATTCTACCAAACGACGGACGGCGACAGATTAATCATTTGACGGATTACGATGGATCCTGCGCCCATAGGCTTCCATTCTACCAAACGATGGACGGTGACAGATCCTGCGCCCATAGGCTTCCATTCTACCAAACAGATGGCGACGGATCCTGTGCCCATAGGCTTCCATTCTACCAAACAGATGGCGATGGATCCTGCGCCCATAGGCTTCCATTCTACCAAACAACGGACGGTGACGGATCCTGCGCCCATAGGCTTCCATTCTACCAAACGACGGATGGTGACGGATCCTGCGCCCATAGGCTTCCATTCTACGAAACGACGGAGGGCGATTGAGCCTGCGCCCATAGGCTTTTATTCTACCAAACGACGGACGGCGACAGATTAATCATTTGACGGATTACGATGGATCCTGCGCCCATAGGCTTCCATTACAACAAATGATGGATGACGACGGATCCTGCGCCCATAGGCTTCCATTCTACCAAACGACGGAGGGCGACGGATCCTGCGCCCATAGGCTTTCATTCCACCAAACGACGGACGGCGACGGATCTGTCGCTGTCCGTTTTTTTGACGTACACAACAAACGTTACTGTGGACGTCGTCTCCATCCGACGGACAAACATTTTTCAACGGATGAAATGTGAGGCCATCCGTCGCAATCCGTCGCTAATACAAGTCGATGAGAAAAAAAACGGATACAGCGGCATCAGTCGCCGGATCCGTTTTTTTTTCAAAATTCGACGGATTGTGACTGATGGTAAAAAACTGATATGTGAAAGGGGCCTTATATGTAACATAGGGTAGAAACTAAAACATAAGATGAATTAATGAACACACAAAGGCCGGACTGACCCACTGGAGGGCTGGGGAATCCTCTGGTGGGCCCCTCTGTAGTAAAAAGGAATGGTTCATTGAAGTAGAGTGGGTGGCAAGTTATAGAACGGGAGAATTGGGGCAGTTTGTGAACATATTAGACTGGTATGTGCACAAAAAGCAGTTTTAAGGGGAATGAGGGCAGCCAGACCATACTTTTCCAGATGGGGAACAGTCAGAAGAGTACAGTATTACAAGTTGTAATACCACGCTCAGCCAATAGAAATGAATAGCGCCACTTTTGGAAAATTGTAGACCCTTGTAGGAAAATTTCAGACTCGGGTATTTCCCTGAGGATCTGCAGAGCGTCACAATGATTTATACAGCAACGAAATTCCCCTCTTAATTTCCTGCGCTGTGACATGAACACTAGCCTCATTTATTTTTCTTCCATGCTGCGCGGTGGATCTGGGATTTGCAGAATCACATTGGTATAACACGTCCTTTGTTATCAGCTCGCGTTAAAAAAGAGCACCGTCTTCTTTATACGCAATGTATTATTGCACTATTATGCAAATCCCGGATTTACTGTGTGTTGCAGCCCAAATCCCAAGATTTAGTATAACTCCTCAGGGTACGGGCTGCCGAGATCAAATCCTGACATTACAGCATCAATATCTTACCACGGAGTGCGGCGAGCGCTGAGCTCTGCAACGGGGAGCCTTAAAGGGGACGTCTACAATCTATATAGGGTTACCCTCGTGTACTCATTAAATCCTCAGTATATCTGCTAAGTGGTCAGAGATCAATCTTATACAAATCTACAGATCCATAGAAGTAACAGATGGATATAGAATGATCTGTAAAACGCAGTGGAATTAAGAGCAATATAAAAGTGCGTAAAATAAATAAAATTGAAGTTAAAGAGTATTCTAGATACCTGCAGCCTCCACTAGAGGGAGCTCTCCACATGTTCTGGTTTTAAGTGCTACTGCAAGATCTACCCCATCCACTGTGTCACTCATTACATTACTCTGTACTGATCCGGAGTTACCTCCTGTATTATACTCCAGAGCTGCACTCACTATTCTGCTGGTGCAGTCACTGTGCACATACATTACATTACTTATCCAGTACTGTTCCTGAGTTACATCCTGTATTATGCTCCAGAGCTGCACTCACTATTCTGCTGGTGCAGTCACTGTGTACATACATTACATTACTGATCCTGAGTTACATCCTGTATTATACTCCAGAGCT